>NC_047509.1:44508689-44702123 GCF_902827115.2 Pseudochaenichthys georgianus
GCATGTGTAACAGTTAAATATGCAGTGGTGTTTATTTGTAAATCATTTAGTATAATCACACAAATTCTGTGTTTTATATTTAACAATTCTGTGTTCTTTATTTATTGATTGTTCAATACCTGACAAGGCCGGAGATGAAATATCTGCATACATCTTATAAGAGTACATTATGTATAATATCAGTTAAAATAAGTGCTTCAACATAGTTAACATTGCTGGAGGTATGCACACATATTGATAGATGTCTTGTAATGCACTGTTGAGGAACCTGCGACCCAAGTTTTTCATTCAGTGCAGAACTACACCATAGTTGTGTAGGCCTATATGATATGTCAATAAACCTTAGAAAATCTTGAAATCTTGAAAGGGATGTGCAAAATAGTCATTATATACAGTCTTTAATTAACTATTAGTAGAGAATAACGAGTAATGAATATACTTTATAGGGATCCTATTAATATCTAATAATAAAAATAATGAAATTCAATAACATGCTTTAACCACCAGGTGTCTCTTTATATCATCTGTGCACCTTTATGGTGTAAATACAGCCTATCTACCAATTGGATCAAATATAAAAGTGAGCCGAATTAGTGTTTATACGGCAAGGAGACGTATTGTGTGAAAAGAAATGTAAGATGTTGTTTAATGGCTGATATATTTATGATCCACGTCACGTTTTCAGTTCCTCATGTTTGTCTTCTCATCAGGGCTCTATAAATACAGAACTACGGCAGATATGTAATATGTAATGCAGCCGAACCGTGTATTACAATGCCGTTATGTGATGACTTTCAAAGAGAAAAGCAAGCACACTCGGAATAAGTATTATTTTATTTTTTTTAAATGTTTTCGGTCTGTTACCGGTATTTGTTAATGACGATGTGCTCTGAGATGTGAGACTGGAATTGCACAGGGGAAAATAACGTATCTTTAGATGCGGATTTTGTTAAACTAATATGTTTGCGCTGTGGACCAACACTATACATTGACGGGGAAGGGGTTAGCAATAAAGATAACACCATTAAACAGTTACACAACATAACAGAAATAATATCGATAGCAGCGTCCCTAGCAACCACCTAGTAATAACTAGCAAACTAAAGATCATGTACATCCACTGCACACATCATCTGAAATAACAACTCATATTTCTCGCATCAAATGACATCAAAACGCATTTTAATGGCCAAACTAACTTTAAAATAGGCATTTTACACCCAGAATAAAACGAAGTTCGGCCATGTTTTCTTTTTCTGCAGGGAGAAATGTGAAGATCACGTGACGTCAAACAGAGCTTATGGTGTAGTCCAAACGATAGCTGGGGATTCTGGGTAGTGTAGTGTCTTCTGCCATCCTTTACTCCGAAAAAAGATTTGTTTCTCCTAATCGAAGGGGAAAAATACAAAAGCATTGCACACAATTTAAACCAATCAATGTTGTGTAATTAACAAGGATAATCTGGTGTTTTTTAGTCGATGAGTAGTGCAGATATCACTGTAAAATCAATCGTCAGTAAGGGGAATATTTACTTCCGGGTGTACAATTCTCTGCTATCCAATGAGAATGGACGCTCTCATTGCCTTTAAGGGCAGTCGACACAAACGAATGCCGTGCTTCCATGAGCGTCCATAGAAGCACATGGACATCCCGGAAAGCTGAAAATTGACGCTAAGGGCCCCCCCCCTTGCGTTGGAAAAAGCCGGCAGGGGACTTGACATAACGTCAACATAGGCCGACCTGGGAGTGAGGATGTGTTGATCAGACACACAATAAAATAGTGGAAACAAACATGTGTTTGACTTTCATTAGTGAATGAAACGTTGTGCCCTTTATAGTCTGTGTCCAATATTGTGTATTTGTATATATTGTATATATATCCTATATATATGCTAAGGTCCTGCTGCTGACACGATAGCAGTCATTTTGTGCGCATATGTGTAATTAAACCCATGATATCAAAATCTCACTCCAGCCAGGTACCCAAAGTTGGCAACCCTGGCCTTACCATGAAGTTATTATATTAAACAGTAAGAGTAGTCATGATGGTAAGTATTTCGTGAAACATTTGAAGAGTAGCCTACTGCGCCATCCACCGGGTGCTAAGGAAGCAGTCAGGGAGAGTCGAAGGCAGGCAGGCAGCTTTGCATGACATTCTTCTGGACGTGTTTCATTGTGATGATAGTAAGGGTGAGTCAATCTGTTTGTTGGAAAGACGGTAGTTGAGTGATTACTGAGAGAAAATTATTAGAAGAGATAATTATTCAAAGTGTTGTTACTTTAAAGTGTTGTTACTGACCTTTTTCTCTTTTATTTCCTTTCCCTCACCTGTAACTGCTGAGACCCTGAGGAACATGCACACTGACCTGCTCTGGCAACCTGATTTCCACTGTACGTAATAGTATTTGGTTATGGTATATTATTTATATACATCAAAGGCACAATGCACCCCCCAGAGACACACATGTATTGAGTGTGATATTGTGCATAGGTCAAGTGAAATCATCTTTACACACTAGAAAACTGTAGGAGCGGCAACTTGTTTTGAAATTGAATTTTTAATATCCGATAATAAAGTTGATCTGTTTTCTTTATTCTTCTCTCTTCCCAGCTCCATCCATCACCGTGCTCTGTTCCTGCAGGTCCTGCTTGCTAATCAATGCTCATATGTTTTTACACAATTACAAATAAAGTCAATGTATTGTATGACATGAAGTTGTGCTTCATTCGGAGTCAATAATAAATTCATTCTGCCTTCAACTGCACAATGACTGTGGACTGCACCGACATCCATGTAGCTGCCCCCAGTAAGATGAACCAAGCAAAGAGGGTCACCATCATGCCCAAGGACATCCAGCTGGCCCGCCGCATCCGCGGAGAGAGGGCTTAGACTGACCTGAGACCAGCACACCCAAACACAACGGCTCTTTTAAGAGCCACCTACAGTTTCAAAGAGTTGCAATCCTACGTTATTATAATGATTAAACTGGTTCATGTATCACTTAGTTTACTGAACCGTGATGAATGAAAGAAATGAGTGAGGTAGTGGTTTACTGAAGTTACAAAGACATTAATATATGAGTAACAGGTCAGTGTAAACACAAGCTTCTGTCAATTATGGATCATTCAAACTATATACAAATAATATGTAATAAAGTTCTAAAATAAGTATTCGGTATATTCCTTGATAGCTTTTGGAGAAGGTTGTTTTTAAGTTTACTAAAATCTATCGTTTCAACTGTTTCACTTTATAAAAAGGAACAGGTGAGTAGAGCATTATTGAGTTTCTTATTCTGTCAGTAAATTATCCAAATGAAATGTTTATCATTATTTTAGTCAACCCTAAACAAATTAATTGTACCTTTTTAATAATGACCTTACATGGTCGCCAAAGTTAAATTAACTTCAGAAAATCAAATCTGTTCTGAGAAAAAACTAATAAATGTTTAAAGATAGGAACTTGCCATCCCACTGAAGAACAGTCCGTAGAGATTTAAAGGCGTAGTTGTAGTTCAGTCCAACGTTTCATTTGGATTCATTTCTCCAACAGTCAACTATTTTCATAAAGAATATATATATTTTTCAAAGTCAACTTTATTGTCAATCTTACTCAGTTTGTGTTTATAGACAGAGAGATCAAAAAGACTTTTAAATCAAATTATACAATTTACAGATATGTATACAAATATATATATATATCCTATATACACCATCATGTATAATGATGGTGGACACTTCACCTCCAGCAGGGCAGATGGCTGCACAAGTCCATCGGGGGATCCTCCCAAAACACCGACTCACTCACAAAGAGACCAGACTCGAACACTGTCACCTGATAGGCCTGCACAAAAGCCTTCACCCCTTCGGCCTCGTTTACAACCCCCCAGTTGACAGCCATGACTCCGTCCAAGTTGTACCCCCCGAGCACCCTCTTCATGAGGGACGCGCATGGAGTGGATGAAAGTCCCGACCGCAGCACAGCACCAAACTTGCTGGCTGTCAACCTGCCCCGCCTGTGCAACTGCCACTGAGGATTTGTCCGCTGTCCTCCGGTGGCTGTATGGATGGCAGCTTGCTGGTCTCTGCTCAGTCGCATTGAGGCAAGAATTGCCTCAAGCCCCCGACCCCCATGCCCCTTCACCAGCTCCGGCACGGTGACAATGGCCTGATGTTGAGGCCGCGGCTCTGGCTCAGGTGACAAAAGCCATGCCATGCCATGCCACACTGTGCGCCCCTCAGTGCAGACCTGAACCAGTCTACATCCTGAGTGGCGATGTCTCTGGCCAGTGGGTTGTATGTCTCCTCTCACTGTTGGTAAAGTTGAGACACCGGCTGGACTACTTTGGAAGTGCCAGGCTTCCTCCACTGGCACTCAACATCTGTGGAGCAATCTGCCACATGGCACATATTGCCAATGCTGCAGCGTGGCTGCATTTGTACATCCCCCGTGCACAATCACAGACAGCGCTCTGCATCGCGCCATCGTCTCCCATGCAGATCTGTACAAATAAAGTAAGTACCATGTTTGTTAGCATGCTATAATAGATTGAATGAGCAATAATACAAGGATGGTCCGGATCTGGGGGTGGGAGGGGTTATTTTTCCGTAATTTTGTCCTCTTGTCTGATTGTTGTTATTGTTTGTTTTTTCTGTATTTTTTGTAATTTGTGTTGTACTGGTTGTGATTGTACATTGTATTTTTCTAAATGTGTATGAATACATTTTTGAAAAACATTTGATCAACAATAAAAAAGGATTTGGTCAGGATCTAGACTCAGTGTGTAGTTTATTAATTAATCAATGCTCTCTACATTAGGAAAACACATACCAGTGTACCCGAGGGAGTCACACACAGCTGTGCCTACAGTAGATAACCAAAACAATTGACAAGATAACCAAAACCCTTGAATCTACACACAGCAAATAAACTCAAATGACACAACGAGATGTAAAAGGAGATCACACATACAGTATAGTCGATATAAAACTGGCCGCTTCAATCTGAAGAGCAACTAAAACAAAACACGGGAGTTTACCTTGTTCTTGTGAACACTAATGTTATCCACAGCATACACAGAGACCACAAAGTTCTTAAGGAGAAAACTAGTTACTGAAACAAAACACGTTAGTGTACCTTGTTAGCTAATGTTAGCTAGCTGACATTAACGTTACACATTGCACTCATATTACTCACCAACATCTTGTAAAGCCGGTCCCGCTGCTCTTACAGAACCGACTAACTCCCCTTTCGTGTATGTACAGCTCTCAACGTGTCCAGACTTGTAGTGATGTTCACCTCGTTTTATACTTTTATTCTCATTCTGAAAGAAACAGGTGAAATTTGCTAACGTGACGGCCGTCTTTGTGATGGTGACGCCGCGTATTGTGTGAGACCAGAGAACTGTAGTTCACTCAGTGGTTTCACACAAAAAAATGTGTAACTTCACAGTTTTACGACACATTTTTATTTTTTTGACTTGCAAAATATTCTTTTAAATTGACAAACATCATATGTGTCATTCGTGGCACAATTCAAACGGGATCAAAAGATAACCTTTCTCTCTCCATTGACTTCAATGTATAATTTTACGCTTCCGGGGTCCCATGGAGGCTCCCGGAAAGGGGGGACTTCGCCTCTCTATAGAGTGGTGAAGTCACGCCCATCTACTTCCGGTCCATGGGACCTTCTTTCGGAAAAAGAATGTATTGAAGTCAATGGAGAGAGAAAACTTATCTTTCGATCCCCTTTGAATTGTGCCATGAATTACACATATGATGTTTGTCAATCTTAAAAAATCATTTCCATGTCAAAAAAGTCACAGTTTGTCGTAAAACTGTTGAAATATAAGACTATAAAAAATACGCAACTAGAAAGACTACAAATCCCAGAGTCGCGTAAGTGATGTCAGAATTGTTTTGCTCCACTACGAGATAGCTAAGATAAGCACCATATAGATATAATCTATCTATATGGCACTGGCTAAGATAAGCTAACTTTAACAAGATGCCTGTATGCTTAGTACCAGAGGTGGGACCAAGTCATTGTTTTGCAAGTCCGAGTCAAGTCTCAAGTCTTTGCGCTCAAGTCCAAGTCGAGTCTCAAGTCAGGTTGGGAAAGTTCAAGTCAAGTCCAAGTCCTACACTTTGACAAAACGAGTCATAAACAAGTCATTATGTGTTTTTCACCAAATGTAATGACATCGATCAACAGAATAATACTTAATAATCAAACTGCTTTTTATTAGTCACATTAATAATCCATTTTCTCTCTGCTGGTAAAGTAACGTGTGTTTTTTTATTTTAAGAGGGATCAGTAAGTTAAGGCTACCGTGACGGTTTGATTCAGAAGGAGTTTAATGGATAAGATCCCTGATGTTGAGGTAACCAGAATGTTTATTTCCACTGTGTACAACATGTTATAAGGGACCCACAATCTATCTTTATGCCAGGGATAATGTGCAGCGAGGCGGTCTCTATGGGGAAGAGAACACCTGCATCTAGATCTCTCTGCAGGTGGTACTTTAACTATATTTTGATGCCAATACGTTTCTACTTTTACTTGTAACATTTTGAATGCAGGACTTTTTATTGTAACCGAGTATTCCTACACTCTGGTGCTTTTGTACTCAAGTACAAGATCTGAACTTCTCCCACCTCTGACAGTAAATCCTGAGTGGTTACCAAAATAAAGGTAACCAAAAAAGGTTATTTTCATTTTACAAATCCTGCACTCAGCTTTGCTTTCTCCAATATCATTGAAATGCAGCCAGATGCTGCTTATTTTTTCGGTTTTCGCTAATTTCTTTTTCCAATCCGTCTCCCCCGTCGCTCTGTGCAGCTGGCCTGTACCACTACACCTTCTGTGCCCCCCACCCTTCTTTCACATAATGGTATGATCCTAGTGTGTCCTCGCATATGATTGGCCGCTTGGTGGCCCAGCTAAATAAAGTCCCGCCCCTGCCTGCAAGGATTCTCAGCAAGAGTAGCGGCTGAAGATTCTGCTCTCCCCAACGGGAGTCTTTTCTTCTAGCGGCAGCTCGCGATTGGCGTGTTGGAGACAGACCTCTGAATTAAATGATCAAGTCACCTCAAGTCAGAAGGCTCAAGTCCAAGTCAAGTCCCGAGTCATTGGTGTTCAAGTCCAAGTCGAGTCGCAAGTGTTTTGTGATTTTGTCAAGTCGAGTCTCAAGTCATCAAATTGATGACTCGATTCTGACTCGAGTCCAAGTCATGTGACTCGAGTCCACACCTCTGCTTAGTACCAGGTTGTTATCATACCAGCAATGGGTCTTGCTCTTTCTTTCGCTTCCCGTCTGATGAAAGGACCAGGAGTGGCTGGATCAAGTTAGCTACCTAGCTAGTAGCTAGCACGTTAGTTAGCATTGCAGCCTTGTCATTTTTATTAGCCTTAATATGAAGTAACATTAAGTAACCCAAAATGTTAAACAGTAAGAGTAGTAGTCATATTTCATGAACCCTTCTAAGAGTACTGTTACCGGTGTGATCATTCTATAATACACAATTTAAGCCCGGGGGAGAAATGCTAACGCTAGCATCGGCGATCGCCGATCTTTTCTACTTCATGCTATCTGCACAAATGGTTGACATTAAACATTAAAAAGACCAGGCAGTTCAGAGAAAATCAAAGGAAGGCAGCTTTGCATGACATTCTTCTGGACTTCGCCACTCTATCGCGCTGCTCTCCTCTTCACATCTAAAGTCTTCGCGGCACTTACAGCTTACAGTTTACACTTACAGCTTACACTTACAGTTCTCTGAATTATGAGATGAGAGGCGAAGTCCCTCCCTTTCCGGTGGACCTCCATGGGACCTTATTTCGGAAGAATTATGTATTGAGGTCAATGGCGAGAGAAAAGTTATCTTTCGATACCCTGTTTGAATTGTGCCACGAATTACACATGATGTTTTTCAATTGAAAAGATAATTTTGCAAGTTAAAAAAAAAACGTTTGCCGAAAAAATCTGAAGTAAGACTTTTTTTGTTTGAAACCGCTCAATGAACTAGATCTCTGGTCTCGCACAACAACACACGTCACCAAGATGGCCGTGACTACTGTCTTGCCAAAAAAGGGATTGACTACCCTCACTATCACCACAAACAAACACGTCCAGAAGAATGTCATGCAAAGCTGCATGCCTGCCTTCCTTCGATTCTCCCTGCTGCCTGTGTTGGGTTCAGAATTCCAGAAAAGACAGACAACTTCTAAGTTTCACTATTTATTGTAAAGAGAGCAAAATATATATATTACTTGGCCAAGGATTCATCACGTCTTGGAAATCACAGGCAGCAAAACTGTAATCTGTAACCACCAAATCCGTAAAGAGCCTCGAACCTCGTGCGACAATACATTGTATCACACAGGGCGTTGTCCGTACATTTATGATTGGTCAAGACTAGATGAAGAGATACCGCGGTTTAGAAGCAAACAAGAGACAGAAGTATTTGAATTGTATTAGACACCGAATGTATAGCATTGCAAATAATTACTTTGAAAATCATGTATCTGAATTCGGCGTCAACATTTTCGGTGTATACAATTCGACGTCTAAAATTGCGATGCAGCATCATCCGGCTACTCAGACAGGATAAGCAATCGAGCCTGAATGCAATCAAACCGACTGCTGGCTTATCAGAGCACGGCTTTGTCAGTCATGTGATCACAACAACCCGGGAGAAAAATGACGGAGAACAGTGGGGCTCGGGTAAGTAGTCAGTTTGTGCTCTTTATTTTACAAGCAGTGAGGGCTCGACAGCATTTGTATCTTACATTAGCTAGCTAAATGAGTGAAGTAGCCTTGTGCCTTGCTGTTAGCAAGCTCTGTAGTTATCATTAATTGAAGTGAATCACAACGTTACTGTGTCCTTTTGTGTGTGTGGTGACGGTTTGCAAAGTAACGTTACGATCACTTCGGTTAAATAAGTCAAGTAAACCATGCTATACAAATACTCTCTTACTAAAGCCCTGCATGTAAACATATTAATGTTACTTTAGTAAATTAGGGATGCACGATATTAGGAATTATGACGTCATCCTGATAAACCCGATACCAGTATTAATAGCCCCGATAATATACAATATATTTTTTGGGTAAAAAAAAAGAAAAAAATACTGCGGTGTGGGTGGATTGGGATGAGGGGCGCTTGTTTTTCACTCGGCTCCTCCCGTTTTGCCAGTACTGTGGTATTAGTGGTTTAGGAAGAGGGGAGTTCTTCACAAATCCAGCGCTCATTAATACTTCGAACCTGATCAGTCACCTGAAACATCGCCACGATGGTGTGTTAAAAGCGTACGAAGACAATAATACAATACAAAGTGTGTGTGGGTGTGTGTGTGTGCGTGTGCGCGCGCGTTGGAGCTATGTGCAACTCAAGGCATATGCTCGAACCGGAGCTGCCTGGACGCTGCAATCATGTTGTGCACTATCCGTGCTGAGTGTGCTGACTTTTCGTACAATGTCCCACTGTCTGGCTTCCTGCATAAAGTCAAGTGCTCGGCGCAGTTGTGGCGAAATGTCGCTCCTCTGTTTTCATTTAAACAGCTCCTTATATCCGTTAGCGCAGCTAGCTAGCACCAGATGCTAACAACAACAATGCATGTAAGGTCTCTCTCTCGCTCGCTCGGGCCACACACACACACCCTCCCGGTCCTCCAGATGGCCAGTCGGTGCCTGCCGGTGAGCGTGGAAGTGTGGTCTGCCACAAGCGGGCGGCAGGAGCGGGGCTGTCAGCAGCATCAGCTTGTAGATGGTATTTTAAACTCGATGCGCTCTGAAACTACGGGGCGGCCAAGGAAAAAAAAAACACATGCGTTAATAGCGTTAAAATAATTAGTGGCGTAAATCTTTTTTTATTATCGGTTATCGGTATCGGTCTTGAGAAGCAGGAAGTTATCGGTATCGGTTTCAAAAAACCAATATCGTGCATCCCTAAAAAGTATGCTAGTATAATTAGGAAAGTGTTGTTAAAGTATTTAAAGTAGACACAATTTATACTATTATATTATATCATTTGTTTTATTGTTATTACCGATGCAAGAGTTGACTAAACTGTTGTAGTTGGAGCTAATTTTGAACTAATGATTACTTTCATAATGGTTTAATGTGCTGACTATTTTCTACATTAATAGATGAAGGTCTGGTTTGTTCAAACTCTCAAAATAGTAGGAAATGCTGTCATAATTACCCAGAGTCCGAAGTGACACCTTTACAATGTTAAAGCTGTTAGATAAATGTAGAGATGTAAAAACTAAAATATTCAAGATAGTGTAGTGGAAAAGAGATAATGTTTTAAAAACATGTTACTAAAACAAAATCTCTTGTTTTGGACTGACGGTAATGATTCAAGAAATAGTAGATCAATAAATACACACACATCAATTCGTGTGCATTTGTTGTGGATGGAACACAACAAATGGTGCTCTCATCTGTGATGCCTCCTCCAAACATTATAATCAGACTGTATCATTCAAACTATAAGTAACAGTTCTAGCTACTTGACTTTAGACAAACAATTCAAAAGACAAAATCAACACAATTTATTGAAAGACCAATCTTTATTTTACGGTGCCTCTCCTTTGGTTTGTATTATTAAACCCTGTCAATCTAAAAAACTGAGCAACTCAACAGTTAACTTTATATTTATTATTGTCCAAAGCATCTATTACACTATTTGTTCCCCTCTCATATTCACAGGATGGATGATTAGAGACTTTGGGGGAAACCTCAGCTTTATGAACGTCCTGTCTGTTGCTTTGGCCAGAGAGGGCTGAGGGTCTTTCCCTGCGAGGTGGACCAGGCCTGAGGGAAGAGGACGTGGCCTGATGGAGGAGGACCAGGCCTGATGGAGGAGGACCTACATCAGCTGCACCTACAGAACTTAGCCCATGCTGGGCATAGCTGTTACCACCTGCACAAGCCTAGCCTGTCAATTAACAGATTAACATTTAGTGGAATTTATGTATATTATTTCGTTTTTATTTAAAAAAAAAAAATGGTGATGGTTCATGCTTGATAATCTGTGTATCTACCGTCCAATTGTTTTTCTTTATTAAACAAGTAAACGGAAGAGCGTCTGAGAGGCGTTTTTGCTTTTTGCTTTTTACCTTACTAAATGGTCTAATGGTCATTGGAGCGAGGGGCGGGGCGAAATTCACCGAAGTGATTTCAAAACAAAAGCACTCGTGTGCTTGGAACGGTGATACGGTGAATTTAGCGATCACAACGAAAACGGCCAAGACACATATTGAGCCCAGAAAATGAATGATATTAAGGGCTGTATTTATAATAGGCCTCTGTCTAAAATGGACAACATTGTTAGGAGATTTAAACTACAGCGATTCTGCACTGCGGTCACTCAGCCGTCTCTCGAGTTTATTTTTTCAATTCAGATGCTCTTAATTTTTTGTCCTGCTATATTTGATGATCGATAGCGATACAAATATTTGTTATCATAAGTTCTTAATAAAACTGATACTGTTGAACTCGGTACTAGTTTGACTGCTACCAGAAATAAAATGAAGTACTTTTACGGTCTACTTAGTGAATAACCCTCTTCCAGAGTCCCCTCCAAAGCAGGCTACATAATCATAGTACATAATTGTAACATCCCGTCATGTCTGCTAAATTGTTCATGTCATGTTAATCAGGTTCATGTTATTGTTTCACGTTTAGTTTATAGCCCAGGTTAGATTTATGTTTAGTCAAGTCTTTTTGTTCACCTGTCTAGTCCTGTCATTGCACTTCCTGTTTTATTTTGTACTTACCTTTGGTCTCTCATTTCAGGTCCCCTTACTTCCTCCCTTTGTGTGTTTTCCCGCCATCATCAGTGTCTGCCCCGCCCCTGATTGTTTCCACCTGTTCCCCCTTACATCATGTATAAATAGTCCTGTCTCCCTTTGTCCTGTGCCAGTTCGTCTTGTGCCTTGTGCCATTTAGAGAGCCAGCTTGTCTCGCCAAGAGATTATTGTATTTTGTGACCATAGTCAAGTTTATTTAGTTTGTAATTTGCTTTGCTATGTTTTGCCTCTTAGGAGTGATATTTTGTTTGAACTTTATACTTTTCCAAAGTAAAGACTTTTTTGAACAAACTTTCTTTTGAGTCGTGCGTTTGAGTCCAAGTGTCTGTAAGGTTCCTAACAATAATAACATTTTCTGCTATCTTTGATGAGTGATAAAAAGACAATTTTACCATTAGTTCTTAATGATATTGATACTGCTTGACTCAGTAGTCTTACACTTACCACAATACAATGAAGTACTTCTAGTGTGTTGTTTAAAAAAAAGATCCTCTGTCAATGTCCCCTCCTGAGAACAAAATCAAGCCACTTCTGTTAAGTTTGATGAGGGAAAAAATTATTTTTGCCATTAGTTCTTTGTGAGTTTGACACTGTTGGACTCAGTACTAGTGAAGCTACTCCCACAAGTACTTTGAAGTACTTTTACTATGTACTTTTCCAGTAATCCTCTGTCAATGTCCCCTCCTGAGTACAATAATGCATGTTTTTCTGCTATTTTTAATAAGCATTAAAAAGCCTTTCTTCCTGAGACTGACAGTATTGGACACTCCACCATGTCAATACGTTTCTCTTGTTGTAGTGTATTGGTCTTTTGTAGAGGTTTTTCATTGCCAGCTAAAATATTGCCTATGGGGCAGCAAATTGGTCAGAACCAGCCCTGGTGTCATCCCCACAGTACCCCCCATTTGAAACATGTTCCCACGGCTATGGATGCCTAAATCCATGAGTGGGAAATATAATCTACGTATTCGTCCAGTATTGGATCTTCTAAAGTTTCACCATCCCGGAATAAAACAATAAATCTATGTAGGTTATTGGGTTATTTTTCAATATTTGGCAGATGGGACAAAAAAAGGAGGTGTAGCTCAACAGGAACCTTTGATCTTGTGTTGGGTAACATTGACTCTGTAAACACGACTCTTAAAGTATGTGGGTCACACTGCAGCTGTTCTAAGTAAAATACTTTGATAAATGGTAGTTTTAAACACTTTTGCCTTTTTACTTCTGATGCTAACTGATGTGAGTCCCATGGTCCCCTGAAGTGGCTGAATTACTTTAAATATAGTGTATATATTCAGGTTTACAATACACATCCTATTCTTCATAAAGCAGGAGGCTAGGACACCCACAACCAATTACTAAGAACATCTATGTAAGGAAGTCTTTTTAGGTTTAAACAATAATATGATATATGAGGATTGTACTAATGGATTATCTTTACTTTACTTCATGTACTGGTTAATACTGCTTGTTTTTAGCTTCTGTTGCGCTAACGGATAAAATAAGCTGTTTCTACAATAATGTCGAGGGAGAGTCCTCTCCAGTCAGACTGAGAGGCTGATAACTTCAGCTCAGTGAGGTAAAAGACTCTGAGGGTTGAGATAGTTCACTTTAGTCCAAGTTATCTCAGTGGGTCTCAAACGTTTTGATCACAATTTATGTAAACAAATATTTCCAAGGCACTCTTTTATAATTATTAGGATAAATAAAAACAGGTTTTAAATCATTTAAATGTATACTATAGGACAGTAATCCAAAAATATTGTTTAAAACTGGAGAGATTAAAAAAGAGGCATAACCAAATAAATGTTAACTGGTAAAATAAGATATAAATCAACAACAAATGTGTTGGACAGAGTGTTTTAAGAGGATATGGTGGACATATTATCAGCAATACTTCTAGTCAGTACTCCAGCAGCAGCATTTTCACACCTTGGAAAGTCTTTAGAGTCTGGCCTGGATAGCTGGTCACAAATATCCTTCAGCACACTGACACACTCTGTCACTCTGGTTGGCCTCTTATGATGTTGCTGTCTTTTAATATATAATTATTTCTCTGCCGCTAGTTCATTCCTCTCAGATTCTTCATTCTCATCAGCCTCATCCTTCCATCAGTCCCAATCAACGCATCAGCCTCCAGCACACTTCCAGTGTCTGACTCCATATGATATTGTCCTGATGCTGTAAGGGTGATGCCCCATGATCACAACAAGGACCTCATATTATGTCTGTCATTAATGTTACATCACCCATTATAACAATTTTCTTTCCATTTTTTCTCTTCTCTTAACTGAATAGTCCTGTCTTTAAGTATATAATACAATGTAAAGTCCTTTTCCTGCACCATTTTAAGGCTTCAAAACAGGCATTTTTACTGTATGTGTTTGGAGAAATAACACAATCAATGGCCCAGAATTGTACTTTATAAACTCTGGATCTTGTGGTGTTTGAAGAAATACAGACTGGCTATGCCGGCCAGGTTATATATGCCTTTTTTTGGAGCCCTTTTTTTCAATATTTATTAAAATGTCACTAGTTATTTAAACAAACCACTATCTGAGGATAATACAAGCAACCATAAAACGCCCTTTATCTAGAGAGCCATTGAAGCCTATGAAGAATTTATCCTTCCACAAATCTTTTCATCTGCTGTATTAATAAAGTTGCCACGTGTTTTCAAATTCAAGTTAAGGCACTATCTGTGCAGAACATTACAAATATTCTTCATTTGCAGTATTTTATTTTAAAAGTGTTCAGAAAGACTGCATCAATGATATGCTTTACATCTATATATCTATATAATATCAATATTGTTAACTTCAACCAAAGTCAATTTAAATAGTGGGCAAAAAAGGGTTAATTGCCATGCATGTGGTGTTTGATATAGTTTACGTTGAATTTCAACTACTTTCAACTACTACGGCAGAAAAACGTATATTGACTAAAACTTTTTTTACAATTTACTATAATTTAGGTTTTCGTGAGAAATCATTTCAGAGTAAACTTTCTTTTCATTTTATATTTAAATTCAAAATGTTGGCACACAACATTATTAATGTATACATTGTTATCATTTTTTTAAATTATGAATCCATTTATTGTGTTTCCTTGTGGCTGGGGAAGATATCCAGCAGTTCAACATGCACATGTTCTATTACAAGTAAGTATAAGTATAACATGGAGAAGGAAATAAAATACGTTCCACGACTGATGGAAGAATCTGCGAGGAATGAACTAGGAGTAGAGAAATAGTCCTTAAAAGACAGCATTGTCATAAGAGGCCAACAAGAGTCAGGGTGTGTCACTTTGTCTCTATAGACTTTCCAAGGTGTAAAAATGCTGCTGCCAGAGTACTGACTGGAAGTATTGCTGATAATATGTCCACCATATCCTCTTAAAATACTCTGTCCAACAATATCAGTCTCATGAAGAAAGGTTTTTTTTAACGCTTATTCAAAATAGCAGAGAAACATGCATTATTGTACTCAGGAGGGGACATTGACAGAGGATTGTTGGAAAAGTACACAGTAAGTACTTCATAGTACTTGTGGGGGGAGTTTCACTAGTACTGAGTCCAACAGGATCAATCTCACGAAGAACTAATGGCAACAAAAAAGAATTCCCTCATCAAACTGAGCAGAAGGCTAGATTTTGTTCTCAGCAGGGGACTTTGACAGAGTATTCCTCAAACAATACATAGTAAAAGTACTTCAATGTATTGTTAGTAGGCTAGTAGGCTAACTAATACAAAGTCAAACAGTATCAATTTCATTAAGAACTAATGGTAACATTATATTTGTATCATTCATCAAAGATGGCAGAAAACATGCATTATGTACTAAGGAGGGGACTCTGACAGAAGATTACTCAGAAAGTACACAGCAAAAGTACTTCTTCTACTATTTCTGGTAGAAATCAAACTAGAACCGAGTCCAAGAGTGTCGGTTTCCTTAAGAACTTGTGGTAAAGCATATGTGTATCACTCGTCAAATATAGCAGGAATAATGAAGAGCAGCTGATATGAAAAAACAAACTCGAGAGGCGCTGAGTGACCGCAGTGCAGAATCGCTGTAGCCTATAGTTTAAATCTCCTAACAACGTTGTCCATTTCAGACAGAGGCTTATTATATTTACAGCCCTTAAAACATCCATTTTCTGGGCTCAATATGTGTCTTGGCCGTTTTCGTTGTGATCGCTAAATTCACCTTGTTTCCCTTTGTTTATAATATTATCACCGCTTTTGTTTTGAAATCACTTCGGTGAGTTCCGCCCCGCCCCTCGCTCCAATGACCATTAGACCATTTAGTAAGGTACAAAGAAAAAAGGCCTCAGACGCTCTTCCGTTTACGTGTTTAATAAAGAAAAACAATTGGACGGTAGATACACGGATTCTTGATAACTTGTAGTTCACATTTCAATAAATTGTATTTGTACTCCTTTTGTCTGTTATTCTTACTGAAAATGTTAAATGACACATTCACATCCGACTGAAGATTGGCACCATTTATTTGTGGCGTTGCAAACTCAGGGCAAGGCACAAGTATTGTGAAGCTCATAAAGTGAGGCAAATGCATTTGATCAGCTGACTTTTTTTGTGCCAAACTGTATCTGACCATGGGCGTTGCAGCCATTATGAGGGTGGGACAAGTCCCCCCCACTTTTTCAAATGATTAGTTTAGACCCCCCACTTTTACCATGTGGAAAGCCCGTGAATCGGTCTATCCACTCGCCGCACTTTGAAGAGCGCTGTGTCAGAGCTTCACTATCAAATCCATTCCACTTGCTTATTGAGAGAATGCCCAAATCAATGAAACTCCCAGTGGCGTTTCTATATGTACAAAAGTGGTGGGGCACAAACAACTCAGATGTCTAAATATAAGCTTCTGCAGTGAGGTTCATGGCTGGTGAGGCACTGGCACTGACTCTTCAGGTTTACAAATATATTATTTTCAAAAGCCTCTTTAGTCTGATGCTTCAATTAATTTTAAACAGACAGTTCAACAGAAAGAATACCCAAACAAATGTAATGTTATCATTTAAATATTGAATTGTTCTCTCTTAGTAAGATCCCATTTTCAATAAAATTGCAGTCTTACCTTGACTTGAAGATTAAGTCCATTTGCCTATCCCTCTGGACAAACATCTCTATTACTTTTTTTAAAAAGTCCTCCTTATCTTCTTGTAGTTTCAAAAGTCTATCATAAATCTAATCTAATCAATAGATTTATGATTCTAAAATGATAAAAGTAGGGTAGACATGTGGATATTATCCGGCTGAACAAAACTTACATTGATCTATCAGCTACGTTTCCCACAGATCTTATTTTGAGCTATTTTCTAAAATCCTATGGAGAAATCTCGTTGCCTTTAGATCGAGGGAAGCCATGCGCAGCTTACTTCCTGGTTTTAGGACGCCTCACTGCAGCTCTCTCGTCTCCTCTTCACACACCACACTTTTCGCGGCACACGTACTTACAGCCAATCAGCTCTGAATTGTGTGAGATGACGTATGGTGGGGATGGCAGCACTTTGCCCCTATGGTCATTATTTTTTGCCAAACACACTAGAGGCTTCTCAATACTCAAATTTCCCCTCCTCGACTCCTCGGTCCTCCGGTAGTGACCCGGAAATGAATTTCAGCGCGCCATTTTGAAGGACGTCTCATTTCTCTAAATGCACACCGAGGATCGAGCGTCGAGGAGGCTCTCTGGAGGAGCTATAACCGAGGATACACTGATGGTTCCTCCACGGCTCCTCCGCGGATGCATTTCCGGGAACGGTGGAGGCGTGACGCACGGCCGGACTTATCTCAGCCAATGACAGCTCTGCATGCATCCCCTGGATATTATTTTAGAACCTGCTCTCATCGCAACGCGATGTTTACAGTGAGAACAGCTGTGAGGTCCTGCAGAAAGCAGAGCAGTGTGTAAAATATATCACTCAGTATAACAGGCCTACATTATTCTCATAATTTGCTTTAGTTTAGTAGATATCTACAAACAAAGAGTCGATATTTTTCTAAAACCATTTAGTGCTTCACATAATAAAATACACAACAACTGTAGCCTGATTATGCTTTAGGAGCTGTAGGTGTGTGTGGTACAGTGTGTAGGTGTGTGTGTGTGATACAGTGTGTAGGTGTGTGTTGTACAGTGTGTAGGTGTGTGTGGTACAGTGTGTGCGCAGATGCGGCGGACAGACAGGTCTCAGTTGGTTTGGTGTCCTCTGCTTACTTTTAATACTTGCAAATACAACTTTTGGCCCGTAATTTCAATTCCCCATTTCAGCGACCAGAGAGAGGGGGGGGGGGGATATATCCAGTCTCTGATTGTGTTACGTTATTATGAGAATGCTCTCATACTTTAAATTGCATATATTTATATAAATATATTTGTGTGCGTGTGTCCGCATCTGTAGCCTGGTATTGTCTCATTATACCGCACTCTCAATGAATTAAAAGTACATAGGCTATGTGGGGGAACAATGTTCAGCTGATCTAACAGAGATTATAAAATATGACAAAACACTCGACAGCTGATGCAGCTGTTGCCACGTAATAATGAACGGACGTCGCTTTAAAATGACCGCTCAGAGGAGAGGAGTTCTCATTTCTTTAAACGTCTGCTGCTTCCCCTCCTCTCTCCTCGGTTCCCCTCCTCGGTCCTCCGCTCGCATCTCCTGTGGGCGGGTCTAAGTATCGAGGAGGGGAGTCGAGGAGGGGACATTTGAGTATTGAGAAGCCTCTATAGAGAACCGCAGTGACGCGTCCTAAAACCCGGAAGTAAGTTAGCATTTTTAGCACTTCCGGTTCCTTCGTCAAAAAAGCAATGTATTTTCTCCATAGGGTTTTGGAAAATAGCTCGAAATAAGGTCTGTGGTTGACACAAATTTAAGAGATAAATCACGTTTTGTTCTACGACAGTAGATACATCAGCAGTGACCCCACTGGTGATTTGTGAAGAGTTTACGTGTCTGAAAAACGATGGTTGTTACCGAGTGGCTGAATAGGACTACAGAAATGGTCGAGTCCGTTGTACGTCATTACGCCTACACACGTAAACACTCCCGCTAAGTTTGTTTTCCCCTGTGTTCTGCTTGAAAGCAAGTACCTGCCTATCTTTAGTAGCCTATCTGTAGTCTCTTTAGTATCTGTATATCTATATCTTACCATTAGAATCTCTATTTTTGAAATGGTCATTTTTAACACCGTAGTTTTATAAATTATAGAACAATTAATTGCCAGTGTTTTCCAATTTTACTCGGCAGTTCGTTTCATTGGCTAACGTTAGCTAAAGCTAGCGCTACTAGTTAGCTACGCAATGGTTTGTTGCTTTGCTCCGGGTTGCAGCCACAGGTCTTCGCATGAAACGTGCTCGTTCTATCGTTTCCCGGCCAATGTTTTCCAAAGGAGAGTCTGGATTCGTGCCATGAGGTAAGCTGACGTTACATTGTTGTCCATGTCACGGTGAAATGTAAATGATGGGTAGTGTATCGCCGTTTTAGAGATGGCACTGCTGAAAAGACCGCAAAATAAGTAAAGATAATGAATACATCCTATTAAAACCTGTGTGGCTTATATGATAAGTCTAATTAGTACAAGCAGCATAACGTTTCACCATGTGACTAAAGATTGTAGTCAGGGAAATCAGTTTGACATATTGAACTAATAACAAATCACCTCTGGCTAGCAGAGAACTCTCTGCTCCATCGCTTCTCTTGGACGTAACATCACATGTACATTTTACATTTATATTCAATTTAATATTCCATCCCTAACATACTTTTGTATATATAATAACTTATATTTTGTTTTTCTTGTTATGCTGCTGCAACACAAACATTTCCCCAATTGGGATCAATACAGTAATATCTTAATTAATTAAGAAATATAACTATTATAATTAGTGTAGCAGCTGACACCTATTTTCAATATGGATTAATCTACCTTTATTTCTTTAGTTCAATTTTGATCTATAAAAATGTCAAAATAGTGAAAATGTTCACGAGACAAAGTGCAAGGTTATATCTTTAGATGTTATGTTTTAGCCTATGTACTGTATGTCTTAATGCTCTTATTTGTGACGATGTGACTTCCATGAAACTAATATTTTATATCTTCCCAACAGACGAGCTGACAGGAAGCCTAACCCCCTAAACGCACCAGGAGCGTCTGCGCCGCGTTACGGCTGCGCCGCGGCGGTCGTAAGGATCGCGGCCACTCTAGTCAATGGGTGCTATTCCACCACACGCGCCGCGTTACGTCTCAGTTACGTCTCAGACGCGTCCCAGAAGCGGCTCGGCGCAGCGCTTCTCTAAAATTAGGATGAATCCTATTTTTGCCGCGGCGCAGCCGTAAGGTCGGACAGGCAGCCCCCCCCTCGCAGGAAGTGGAAAGGTGAGCATCCGGGCCAGGCCCATCCCGCGTATATACTAATTTAGCAGACCCCCCTCCTTCATCACAACACCTCCACTACGATACGCACAATGGACGACGAGGAGTTCATAATGGAAGTGGAGAAACACACCATTGTATACGATGTAACCAATGCTTTTTACAAGGACAACATCAGAAAGGACAAGGCCTGGTTTTTAGTCGCTGCAGTTTGTGGAGTGGAAGGTAACAACTACATATTAATGTTTTAAAGTTAATTAAGAACTGCGAGGCTGCACACACGACGCTCCGCTTCCGCAACGTTTTGAAACGCGCCTGGTGTGTTAGGTCGCAGGAGGAGGTCGCAGCGTGGCGCAGCCGCAACGTAACGCGGTGCAGACGCTCCTGGTGCGTTTAGGGGGTAACACTCTAACAACCACAACATTGCAAAGGCGAGTAAATGTAAATTAAAAACGATTCACAATTTCTTCTTCTTTCTTGCAGTGAGGTGAAGCTGACCTTGCACTTGGTGCCAGTAAGGATGCTCCTCACGCAGGCTGAATGTTTCTCTTCCTTACTGACACAGAAGCCCTTGACTTGCAATGCTTCACTAATTGTCATTTCCCTGGCTCCGTAGGGACACTTTACCTCCAGCACAGCGGGAGACCCTTCCAGACCATCTGGAGATGCCCCCAACACTCCTGATTGGGAGAGCCACAAACCTGACTCATGGACCTGCATCTGGGTTGCAGTGGTGAATGCCCTGACGCCCTCACATTCATTCATAGTCCCCCACTGTACAGACAAAACACCACCAAGGGTCTGTTGTTGCCCTAGCACCCTGGCACTAAGGGAAGCAGTCACACGCTTTGACCTCAGGACAGCTCCAACGTTGCTGGCAGTCAACCTTCCTTTCCTGAACAAATGCCAGTTTGGGTTGGTTCGCTGACCAGTGTAGCCACCTGAATTGCCCTCTGTTGCTCCTCAGACAATGCCATACTTGCCACAATTGCCTCAGGTCCCTGATGCCCAACAGATTTGAGAATTTTAGGAACAGTAAGTGTTTCCAAGCTGTAGTGTTCCTCTTCTGGCTCGGGGGAGAGAAGCCAAGACATTCCTGAGAACCTGCCCCCGAGTCTGTCCCTCAGCCAGTCACGATCTTCGGAGGTGGGCTCTCTTGTCAGCGGGTTGAATGAGTTATTGGTTGGAGGAAATAGCTCCTCCACTGAATGCGTACGTTTAGCTGCCTTTGGCTTCTTCCACTGACGGGGGGTGTGAGTGCAGCTGAAAGTGTGGATGGCAAAGATGGCTAATGCAGCCGCATGACTGCATTTCCATTCTCCACATGGGCATTCACATTTTGTGGAGAGAATTCCCTCTTCTCCTGTAGATACCTGTGGTGGTGGGATTGTTTTATTATTTAAAATATATTTACATTTATAATGCCTTCCCAATTATAGCCTACTGTATGTTTATTTCATGGATATTTCTGTGTTTTCTGGTGTGTAAAATGTGTAATCTTGGGGCCTCTTCTCTTTAACGTCTACATGCTACCATTGGCTCAGATAATGAAGAACAACAAAATAAGTTAGCATAGCTATGCAGATGACACACACATTTACCTAACCATTTCACCAGGAGACTATGCTCCATTTCAAACACTGAGTAAGTGCATTGAACAAATCAATGACTGGATGTGTCAGAACTTTCTCCAATTAAACAAAGATAAAACTGAGGTAATGGTTTTTGGAGCCAAGGTGGAACGTATAAAAGTTAGCGCTGAGCCTCAGTCTGCAATGTTCAAACCAACAGATAAAGCCAGAAATCTAGGTGTAGTCATGGACTCTGACCTGAGTTTCAACAGTCACATTAAAACAGTTACTAAATCAGCCTATCACCTAAAGAACATATCTAGGATTAAAAGACTAATGTCACAGCAGGATTTGGAAAAACTTGTCCCGTTATCTTCAGTAGACTGGACTACTGCAATGGTGTCTTCACAGGTCTCACTAAAACATCTATTAGGAAGCTGCAGTCCTCACTAACACTAAGAAAGTGGATCACATCACTCCTGTTCTGAAGTCTTTACACTGGCTTCCTCTGTGTCAAAGAATAGATTTCAAAATACTGCTGCTGGTTTATAAAGCACTGAATGGTTTAGGCCCAAAATACATTTCTGACCTCCTGCTAAATGATGAACCATCCCGATCTCTCAGGTCTTCAGGGACTGGTCAGCTTTCTGTCCCCAGAGTCAGAACTAAACATGGTAAAGCAGCGTTCAGTTATTATGCTCCAAACATCTGGAACAAACTCCCAGAAACCTGCAGGTCCGCTGCAACTCTGACTACTTTTAAATCCAGCAAGAAGACTTTTCTTTTTGCCGCTGCTTTTAATTGAACTATTCACATCTTAAACTGCACTGTAACTTTTATCCATGTATTTTTTCTTTTAATGTTTATTTTATTAGCTTTGCTTTTTAATGACTGATTTTAAATGCCATTTCTTAATGTCTTTCATTTTTTGTAAAGCACTTTGAATTGCCATGTGTTGAAAAGTGCTATATAAATAAACTTGCCTTGCCTAATAAAGATTTCATGTGACACATAAAATGGATTTGTTGATGGGAATTAATGTGAATAAATTAACTCTAGGTTAACGGTACTCTTGCTATAACTACTCACCGACACTCTATAAACCTTGTCCCTCATGCTAGCCCTGACAACACCGGTAAGCACACCTTCATCTAGGCTGCCCGTGTCCTGACTTGTAGTGGTTCTCTCCTCTATCTCCATTCTTCTTGTCATCTTTGTAAAACGATATCAGACTGGTAATTGACACAGCCATGACATCTAGTTAAATTCAGTGTGGCTAAAATGAAAAGCTTTGTTAAAATATGCAAGCACGCGGAAGTCAAAGTCAGCTTTATTGTAAACATATTCTACATGTGTTATACATCCAGAAATATCGTTTCCCACAGTGTGACATGTAGTCTATACATAAAACAAAAAGGGCCTAGATAAACGGGGTATACAGTTTAAAATGTTAATATATTTAAAGTGTTCAAAGTGCAGTTTCAGTGCAAGTCAGTTGAAACGATCTTAAATTGGCGTGACGTTGAAGTCGTGCGACGCTGCTGTACTGGCTTGTAGTTCGTTTATAGCATAACGTTAGCATTTCGCTTTTGGCGACTAGATTTATGATTCAAAAATTATAAAAGTAGGAGAGACATGTGGAGATTATCCGGCTGAACAAAACGTGATCCTTCTCTTAAATGTGTGTCAACCACAGACCTTATTTCGAGCTATTTTCCAAAATCCTATGGAGAAATTGCATTGCGTTTTTGACGAAGGAACCGGAAGAAGTTTACATCCGGGTTTTAGGACGCGTCACTGCGGTTCTCTATTAAATAGGAAAATACTCTGAGCATGCGCAGTGTAGTTTTTGCAGTCACCGTTCACTGAGACAGTCAGAGGGAGGGGCAGGATCAGGTTTTGTCCCACATGGCTCTAAACAGCTCAATAGTCACACACTGTAGACACTAATTAGAAGAGCACAGACTAAAACAGCAATGTACAGACGAATCAGATGATTAAACATGATCTTAAAATATATTTTATATATTTTTTAATTTATTTTTTGCATTTTGTTGTAATCATTATTTTAATACTTTCTGCCGACACTAGGTGGGGCTGTGCCCCACCTGCCCCTAATGACCAGTCGCCACTGGAAACTCCGTACCATGTTTTCACTGCTACGTTGTACCAAGGCAGATTCTCCCATAGCGCGCGCATGTTCAAGGAGTGTTGTCATAGTTGGACAGCTCAGATCTGTTGTATGAAGCGATGCCGGTAGCGGAGGTAAGGCACACACACCAAATGTTCAGGACATTGTTAATACAGCGTAAATCAAAGCTGACGATCTCTTGGTTTGATATGTTTTCTCCCCCAGACAACATGGACATAACAACATTTGTTTCAAAGAAGAGGAAAGTAAGTCATCAGCTGGTAGCAGTTAATCAGTTAACAGTGATGGCGGCGGCGGGGGCGGCGGCAAAAGCGTCTCACTTTTGGAGAGGAGTTTCGTCTTTATGTCATGATAGAGCAGGGGTGGGGAACCTTTTTCCTCTCAAGGGCCATTTCAATTTTTTCAACATCCTCCAAGGGCCGTACAAATGATTGACCTCTGCTTAAAAATCACAGCACATTCATTTGGCCTTTCTTTCATGCTGTGCAAAGAAAAAGCAACCTCTTAATCCAGATATCTTGCCATGCATTCACGTTCACGGTTTTGGCATGACCACCAAACAGAAAGATATGGACACAAGATGTGTGCAAATGTATTTAGTTTCCTATCCATGGACATGATTTAAGTGGGGGGGACCTAACCTCCTCTAGGGGGGTCCGAAGGCATGCTCCCCCGGGAAGATTTTTTTTTTTTAAATATTGAAGTTGAAAGCATCAATCTTGTGCACTTTGAGAGCAAAATAAAGAGATCTATGGAAACATCTCTCAACACCCATATGAAACAGAACTGTAAGCAGATTTACTTTTTCTTTATGGATATTTTACAAATCACTCTCCTTTCAAACTGTATTCTTGTTTATTCATAACAACTTTTTTTTACTGTCATATAGTATTTTATACCTGTTTACTTTATTCTCTTGTTTTTTGATAACTATAATGATCATATAAAGATGGGCCTTTACCTCACTGGTTGGAGAAAAAGCTTCTTATATTCGTTAGCATAGCTAGCTAACCAGATGCTAATAACAACAAAGTTATTGACTGTATGATTAGAATGACAGATGAACAGTTCGCCACTGGGCTTACAACTAACAGACACAGCCACGGAAAAAACTGCAGCATATGTAGCCTACGGATTTATGTGTACTGCAATTTTTTTGAAGTCCCGGAGTGGCGTTCTGGTGCTCTCCGTCAGCACTGCACCCCTGTCAGACGAGACATATACCACGTTATGACCAAGCGGCAAACTCTGGGGAAGAGCCGGGAAGCCAATACGGAAGTGCCACACACTGTAGTTCATATATTGGCCGATAGGCGATGGCTGCAGAAAGGAGCAATTTCCATAGACCCCCATGTTAAAATGCCCAACTTTACAGCAGAAAAAAACATGTTTCTACCCCTGGCTCCATACATTTTATTATCGATATAGTTAGATTCCACCTTCATGATTATGGATCTGTGAGTGAATTGTTTTCTAACACGACCCTTTTATTTATATTAGGTCTTAAAGTGTGTGCATAAATTAGGGCGTGGTCACATTGAGTGACGGCTCTGTCAAGTGCCTGCCGCTGTAAGCTTCTCGTCTCTCTGCTAGCTGCTCCGTGAAGTTAGCTACAGGGACTCTGCCTGCTCAGTTCATCCAGGAAACACAACTTGTAGCCGGCCGTGGTTGTTTGTTCTTCATGCTTATATATCGGACTATTGTGACTCGCTCTGCGGTTAAAACAGACGGTGCATGAATGCGGTAAGTGAAATTCGAGTGCTTTATTTATGTGTTAATGATTTGGTGTTAATGATCAGCTACGTAATGAATGGTAAGGCTTGGGTTAGCATGTAAGCTAGTGGTAGCTACATCGGTGCTAACGATGCTAATCGTAGCCTCCAAGTTAAAATCATAGACTGTATATATAAAGGTTAAAACGAAATAGACAAGTGTTAAGCGTTAAGTGGGATAATACTGTTGAACAAACGGCTTCTGTTTGAGGTTGATAAAATAAGGTTACATCCTTGTAACTTAGAGATATTTTATTATGTAGGTAGAACTGTATGCATCTAAGGTTAATTTAAATTGGCTATGCTCAAGTATGTAGACAAGCTAATGTCGTGTATGTGAAATCAACCTCACAATAAGGTGTGTATATTACAATTATTAATGTCATATTTAAAGATGATTACTTAGATATTACAATATGGTTGATTGAGCTGGAGTTCATTATCGAGCTTACACGTTAACGTCACAGTCATCTGAAGAACGAACCCACACCTTATTGTTTTTATTAATTGCATTACCAAATGGGTATCAAATAAACAGTAAGCATTGGTAACACAACTTCCAAAGTTACAGTAAAATAAAAAGGACCCTGACTCGGACAATACACTATCCAACATGTTCAACAGAAGAGAATCAGTCATATTGTTTGTACACATGGTACTTTACATATATATCTGTTTGTTTAAGGTGTCCATGTGATGCAGACAGGCTGGACCAGAGAGTGAGAGACAGAACTGGACTCCTCACAGCAGTGAACTTCAGCACAGGTACAAAGACTCTTTTTTTCATACTGTACAAAGAATCAAGAAAGATATTGGTTTAAATAAATGAAGTATTGACTTTAATACACTGATATGTATTCCATTAAACAATACTAAATACTCGATCACCTACACATCAGTTAAGTTGAGGGTTTTTTCCATGCAAAAAGTTACATTTTAGATATTTAGCAATATGACTTTGTCAGCTTTCTAATTTAATGTATTGAAGGCAAAGATATTTAACACAGTGAGAACTGCTACTATTTATCTCTCAATATTGTCTGTAAAAACGTGGTAAAAGTGATTCTTTCAGTGAGACAACAGAGCAAGCTTCTACAGTTGCACTACGTTTTGTAACAGTTAAATATTATTTTGATAATAAAATATATTTCAATGTTGATGAACTTTATACTGTTCATTCATAATCTGATTGCTCACTGTTAAAAAAAACAAAAAACCATTACAATTACAAAATAATTATATCTACAGCCCCTAAACACACAAACACAACGCTTTCATAAATAACACACTTGTTCTGCAATAATATGTTTTATGTTTCCTGTCATTTTTGTTAGGAAAGGACATGCCTGAAAGACACGACATTTTCTCCTTCTCTGAGGGTCAAGAAGAGCATCCAAGAGGAACATTAAAAGCTGATGTTATGAGACACTCCATCAGCTGATTATTTCTATTTGCCTCACTTTATGAGCTTCACATCACCTGTGCCTTGTACTGCAGAGTTTGCAACATCACAAATAAATGGGGCCAATCTTCAGTCAGATGTGAATGTGTAATCTAACATTTTCAGTAAGAATAATGGACGAAAGGAGTGCAAATACAAATACAATTTATTGAAATGTGAACCAAAAGTTAATCAAATGTTTTAAATAAAAAGCACATATGGACAGAAGGTGTAAACCTATTACATTTATAAGTAAACACATTTAGTCAAATAACGTGACAGACTAGGCCTGTGCAGTTGGTATCAGCTATGCCCAGCATGGGCTCCTCTATCAGGCCTGGTCCTCCTCGCTGAGGAAAGACCCTCAGTCCTCTCCACACCAACAGACTGGACGTCCATCACACGGAGGTTTCTCCCTGAAGTCTCTGCAGCTCTCTGGACCACACTGAATATGAGAGGGGAAATGAAAATAATAAATGCTTTAGACAATAAGAAACATAAAGTTGACTGTTGAGTTGCTCAGTTTTTTTAGATTGTCAATACTATTACTGTATAACTAATATCTCAGGTTAAGAGGCACCTTCAAATAAAGATTGGTCTTTAAATACATGTTGTCTTTTGAATTGTTTGTCTAAAGTCAAGGATCTAGAACTGGTACTTAGTTTTAATGATACAGTCTGGTTATTATGCTGTTTGGAGGAGGCCTCACAGGTAAGAGCACTAACTAGCTACCATCACATGTACCTTAGCTTGACTTAAACGTATAATTAAGTGATATCAAAATACAAATAACTAATGTCATGCAAACATATTAATATTTGCTTGATTCCAGTGTTGAATTTAGCACAATTGCATATAAACGTTAAGGGGTTTTAAGATTCTGAAGTATTATGCTAAAAACTCAATAACTTAGATTATTATTTATAGTTTTGCTGGATAGTTTTATGTCCGCTTACCTTAGAAACGTAAAATGCGACGGCAGTGTACAGATGGGGAGCATGTTAGCTTAGCTTGGTAGCTTCAGCTAGCTCTGGAACTTCCAGCTCGATGGCTGCAGGTCCCGCCTCGGCTCCGCCTCTTTGCCCTTATTTGGAGCAGGCTGGAACAGGCGGGAGTTGAACTCTGACGTCGCTGTCGAGCCGTTACGGGCCGACTCCGCCTACTAAGGGCTTCACGGCAACTCTGCAGAATTCTATGGGTGACGTCACGGACCCTACGTCCATTTATATATACAGTCTATGGACGAGACGCATAAAACAGTACCCCGAACTGACTGACCAAGGCCTTCAATGTATATACCATCTTGTTCAAGAGTGTGAATGTCTTGTAACAATGGACCAAGTGCTCTTTTATAGCCACACCTCTGAATATCAGATACCTTACATAATGCTGCTAGTTGAATGACATGCAGCGCTGATTGGTATTTACCTGGCAAATCAGCCATCACCCAGTAGACAGAGCACAGTTTATGTATTTTCCTTGAAGTGCCAAGTGGATTTGCAATTTCAAGGTCATCAATGTACAAAAGCAATGGCAGGGATAGCTCTGAAGACGACAACAAGTCATTCTCTTGGCAATATGAGCCATCTCGATGGCTCATGTAAAGCCCTTTTTGTGAGATCTTGGTTTCCTTGATTCTGTCAAGGATGTCTGTGTGTTTGAACATTTTCTGGATCATCTGTAGTATAGGGACATAAACTACTGTGCAGCCGGGCTCATTGGAGCATAATTTGCACTTCCACGCCATTGAAACATTTCAACTTCAACAAAGCATGATGATCGGATCTGTAGATAGGCCAGTTCTGTTCAAGTTACCTTGAATCTTGAGTCTCACTGCTATGAACCAGCTTCACCCTACGACAAAAAGAAATGTGCAGAGTTTTAATACAAGTTTGCAGTTTTCATTAGCTTACTGTCACTAGCAAACATGCCTGTGTGTAGGCCTCAACGTAATTGTGGAAAACAGCCCTAGCTAGCTACTAGCTTAATTCAGGAATAACATCACATTTACCAGATAATATCGGATAACATTAAGCACCAGTAACACACTTATAAACAGTAGGGCTGCCGTTGACTGATAGGAGTTACTAGCTAAAGTTAACATGCTGCTGCTCTGACATTAACGTCCTTACACTCCATTGAACCATTTCAACCATGCAACTTCAACAAAGCATGATGATCGGATTACTGTAGAAAGGCCAGTTCTGTTCAATGTTCTGAATACCTAATTAAATAAATAAACCTACTGGAAAAAAGTTCTAAATTAATTAATTGAAAAAATAGAACACAGTAGGCTATGGGTTAGCAATAACTTACCTTGAATATTGATGCAACAGCTTCACCCTACGGCAAAAATAAATGTGCAGAGTTTTAATACAAGCTTGCCGTTTGCATTAGCTTACATCTAGCTAGCATCAACGTAATTGTGGAAAACAGCTCTTGCTAGCTACTATCTTAATTCAGGAGTATTCAGGAATGACATCACATTTACCAGATAATAGCGTTAATAAGCACCAGTAAGTAACACACTTTTAAACAGTAGGGCTGCCGTTGACTAATAGGAGTTTCTAGCTAAAGTTAGCATACTGCTGCTCTAACGTTGAGGTCCTTACAGTACTTAACCGGCAGTCCGAAATTTAAAAAATAGCGCGAAGCTGCACGTAACTCTGAATTAAACAATGGGGGTCTAAGTCTAACGATCACATATAATCTTCGGGTGGTATATCCTTACAATATTATAACAAGAAAAGCAGTTTTAACGACTTATTTAGGTACTTACAAGTTAAACCATGTGTGGAATCCCTTCGCTTGCAAGAGCCGCCATGTTGGATGGATTTTTCTCGATTCGTCGCAAGGTCATGACGTAATGACGTCAGACGCTGCGTGACTGTTCACTCAGAAGTTTTCATTCAAATTTGAATATTCACTCATAAACTATGATTCACATCAAATTAAACAGCACTTTTCGTTAAAAGAACGTATAAATGTAATGTTCGGTTGACTTGATATTTGGTTTTGATTGCAGTACCCATAATACTTATGAGTTAGTAGTACTGTTGGGGTTTACAGTGTGGAAAGGGAGAAATCATTCTAAAAGACGTATAGGACAAATGACACTAATATAAACAATTGGCGCTCTGCAGTCGACTGCAGAGCGCCAATTGTTTATATTAGTGTAATTTGTCATATTTATTCGGGCAGTTGACAACTCTAGGTAAACAACATCCAGGGATGCAAGGACCCAGTGTCTGAAGGTGAGGGAATTAGGGGGCTTCCATCGAACCGCAACCATCTTTCTTGCAGCTAGTAAGATGTGCATCTTAAGCTTGGTGATATTGAGCTTTGACAGATCATTCAATAGTAGAGCGGGTGCAGTCACCGGCACTGTCACTGAGAGCACACGTGACATGCCAGAAGCCACTTTAGTCCAGAATAGGGCGACTGGGGGACAGTCCCACATCATGTGCATAAACGTGCCAGGGGACTTCATAGTGCATAAACTACATGAGGGATCGTCTATCATTTTCATACAGTGAAGTTTACGCGGGGTAAAATATGTTCTGTGGACATAGTTAAAGTGGATCTGTTGGTGATCGGGATTCCGAGAAGCTTCTTTTATGCTTGACCAAACACCCTCCCAACTGAAATCAGGGTCTAACACTGCAGTCACGTCTCCATACTCTGTCCAGCTGTAGGTTATCGTAGGAAGCCTCCAGAAAGAAATTATACAGTGTAGACACCATACCCCTGTTTTTCCCTACAGTAAACAACTTATAAAGAGGATGAACGGGTATAGGTTGTTGCCATGGGACACCATGTGCCTTGAGAGCAGATCTGAGCTGCAAATAGAAGAAAAACGAGTTACCTGGCAGATTGAACGCACTCTTAATTTCTTGAAAGGAGCACAAGCCCCTGTTATCATAAATGTCACTCAAGTGGTGAATACTGCTGTTTCTCCAATGAGAGGATGAGACAGGTCTCCCACCAATTAGCAGACCTTCATTATTAAATATAGGAGAAAGTGTGTGCCACTTGCAGGAAATCTTACATTGTGATTCAGCTGTGCGCCATATCTTGAAGAGATGTGAAACTATAGGGCCAAAGCGTAGTTGACATTGCCTATTTGTTAAATTGGCAAAAAGGATATCCTGCAGGTTCCAAGGTTGTACGATATTTTCCTCTATATTACGCCAAGAAACGGAAGCATTAGGGTTAAGCCACACCAGTAACGGACGAAGCACAAATGACCAAAAATACGATTTAAAATTAGACACCGCCAGACCACCACCTTCCCTCCTCCTCTGTATAGTGGATACATTCAGTCGTGGACGCTTTGAATTCCAGATAAAGCGCGAAATAAAAGAGTGGATTTTTTTCCAATAGTCAACCGGGGGTGAGAGGGGGATCATTGAGCTGACAAAATTAATCCTGGGTAAAATGTTCATTTTGACTATAGATATTCGGGCCGAAGATTGTTCGGAAGGCTAGTCCATCTTTCCAAATCCATCTTAATCCTGTTCCATGCTTCTGAGTAATTATATGTTACAATACGATTTAAAGATGGGAACATTTCTATCCCAAGATATTTAAAGTGCTGGACAACTGGGACATTGGGTGGAAATTGAAGCATTTTAGCTGACTCATTAAGGGGTAAGAGGGCAGATTTAAACCAATTAATCCTAAAGCCAGAGAGACAACCAAACTCCTCACAAATAGATAACAATACAGGCATAGATTGAGTCGGTTTCTCCATGAAAACCAGAATATCATCTGCGTATAGCGCCACCTGATGGTGAGTGTCACGAACAGAAATCGGATGTATACTAGGGGATTGGCGTATCATTTGGGCTAGAGGTTTAAGGGAGAGTGCAAAGAGTGCTGGGCTCAGTGGACATCCATGACGGGAAGATCTAGAAACAGGGAATAACGCGGAGGATAATTGCCCAGTGAGCACCAGAGCTGAGGGATTAGAGTACAGCACCTTAACCATATGTATAAAGCCATTACCAAAACCCATTTTCTCCAGCACAGACCACAGGAAGGACCACTCTAGTCTGTCAAAGGCTTTCATTGCATCAAGAGACAGCACCGCTGCCGGGTCTTTTTTGTCTACTGAAGAATCTATTATATGGAGAAGACGTCTAACATTATCAGCAGCTAGCCTTGACTTTATAAACCCAGTCTGATCACAGTTAACTAAAATTGGCATATAATCCTGAATGCGCCTGGCAAGCACTTTTGCAAATATTTTTAGATCCGAATTTAATAAATTTAGAGGCCTGTAACTAGCACAATCTGTCGGGTCCTTATCCTTCTTTAAGAGTAAGGAAATCAAGGCTATGTTCACGTCCCTCGAAAAACTGCCTTTATCTATCGATACATTATCATATCCAAAAGTAGTGGACCCAGTTTATCCCAAAATGCTACATAAAATTCGGGAGATATCCCATCTAAACCTGGTGATTTGTTTTGTTGCATGTTGCGTACTGCATGTTTTAATTCCTCTAAGGAAATGGGATTATCAAGATGGGTGGAATCAGTGACTGCAAGCTGTGGTAAATCTAGCTGACCGAGAAAGGCGTCACATCTATTATTGTCCAACTGAACCTCTGACTTATATAAATTGGAATAAAAGGTTTGAAAAGTCTCATTTATTTGCTTTGGCTCAGTTGTGACATTACCATTCAAAGATTGAATGGAGGGAATATCTGCAAAGTGCTCACTAGACCTGATTTTTGAAGCCAAGAGGTGACTGGGCCGAGACCCATGGAAGTACTAGCGCTGCCTAACCCTATGTATTAGAAATTATGATCGTTGTTTCAAGATATCATTTATTTCCTTTTTTACAAGTTTACATTTAGATGCTGTTTGTTTAGAGTAATTGTTCTGCAAAATGGAGTCAAGAAAATTCTGCTTCCAAAGCCTGTAATCTGACGGATCTTTCCTTACATACATTTGAAGAGAACAATATGGTATTGCTTCTTATAAAGCCTTTGACTGCATTCCATAATATTCTTGGGTCCTCAACTGAACCTATATTTAAGTCAAGAAATTCTTCCAATTGTGTCAGGAATTGTTCTTTATATTTTCCATTTCCTAGTAAAGTGGAATTGGATAAATTGCCCAGAGTCGCACAACAGAGTACTCCCTTGTGGTCTGAGAGGGCAATAGGAAGCAACATTACATTATCGACTTTCTGGAAAAGTTGTGGAGAGGTAAAAAGATAATCTATCCTAGAAAAAGATTTGTGTCTGGCTGAGAAAAATGAATAATCTTTAACCTGTGGGTTAAAAGCTCGCCACATGTCCACTAGTCCCAAACTCCCAGCCCAAGACTGGAGCGCAGCAGTAGCCGACTCCTGATCCCTAGAGGCTGTTAAACTTGACCGTTCATTTGAATTCCATACTGCGTTCATGTCCGCTCCCACCATACTCGGTTAATTCTAGCATTTTTTTAGGTAAGGTATCATAAAAATCCAGAAAAAGGCAGAAATAAGAGCCACCTTTCTCCCATAAACTTCCAGCCTGGCAATAGTTATCCTCCCTGTCGTGTCTGCCCACATGTCCAGCACCTTAATGTTCAAATTACGTCTAGATACAATGGCTACTCCTTTGGTTTTGGAGTTAGCTGAAGAGGATGCAATAGTGTGATAGAATTTATTAGCAATGCGGCCGGAATCTTTACTCAGCAGGTGCGTCTCTTGTAGGAAAGCCAGATTAATTGTACGGCGATGTAACATAGTCAACACACTAGCTCGCTTGTGAGGTGCATTCAACCCATCAACCCTACAAGCAGTAGGCTCGCAAGTTAGTCTGATCAGCCAAACAATGATAAACAACTATCCGTCCCCAAATGAGTCCAGCGTCAGACAGAAACAAATAAAAAGAAGCCTGCAGAAATAATCCAAAACTCTGTAAGAGATCCCAGACCACGCAAAGCAGTGTGCATTGAATCTAAAACAGCTACGCTATATAGTCCAGCAGGTTCCAAAAGACCGCTATTCGCCGTCAGACGAGCGCCTAGGTCCCGGGTCCCCGCCGGTTGGTGCATCCTGCACTCCTGGTAGGGAGACGATGAAGTCGCCGACGTTTAACAGTGTAGCTGCTGTAGTCAGGGGAGAAGCGAATCCTCCGTCCATCAATCGTGAGCGGGGCTTTCTTTGCGGCACGGAGTATGTCTTGGCGAGTGGTATAACGGAGAACGTTGAAAATCAAAGTGCGGGTAGCGCCCACCTGCTTCTTCCTGTCGTCGCTGTAGATACGATGAGCTCGCATTAACTCGCCCTTCAGATTACCTAAGGAGGGGAACCACTTTGGAAGCGAGTGTGTCAGAAATGTTATGGCGTTAGACCCTTCAAGTCCTTCCGCTAGCCCAGTTATACGGACGTTGCATCTTCTGCTCCGGTCCTCCATGTCCGCTAGCTTGAGTTGCATCATGTCCAGCGTATCCTCGTGGGTGGCTAGCATACCCGAATTTTTCACCACATCCAACAGTATCTTGCCCATCTCTGCCTTAACGGTGCTGATGCTTTCACTCAGTACCATCAAGTCCGTTTGGATAGAAGTCAATTTCCCCTCCGTCTCCCTCCCCATCTGTTGGAGTTGGTCGAAGCGCGAATCCAGATAGCCTCGTTGCTTCTCAAGCACCGTGTCGGCTAATAACGCCTCCATGTCAGACTTCCCCCTCGTCTCGGGACCCTTTTCAGGCGGCGACTTTTTGCTCGATTTAGACATTGCCTTCGATCAAACACTCATAGAGGCTAAAATATATATATTTTTAAATGGTCTCAACGGTATATATTTAAATCAAATCAAGTTTATTTATAAAGCACATTTTAAAACAACTTTCGGTCGCGCCAAAGTGCTGTACATGAACAAAAAATATACGGAACATATTGCAATTTGTAGCATTTAAGTTAAAAACAACAAATATAAAGGCAGACACAGTTAAAATACAAAATGAAAAATGTCATGCTCTGCTCACTTTTAAAAGGCCAGAGAGAAAAAGTGTGTTTTTAGAGAGGATTTAAAAGCCCCTAGTGTCTGGGCCGACCTCACAGGTAAGGGCAGAGTGTTCCAGAGCCTGGGACCAGCTGCTGCGAAGGCTCCGTGCCCTCTAGTTTTTAGCCTGATTTTCGGCACTACCAGCAGCATTTGGTCGGCAGACCTTAGAGCTCTACAGAATTAGCATCACTGGGTTGAGCGAGTTTAACCTATGCTGCCATCTTGTCCAGCTGATCACGTGACTCCCACAACGAATATTCTCATCAGACTCCGGCGCACTTCCTGGGGGCTTGGCGTTGACGCTTGCCGGCGGGCATGTCTGAAGCTAGACCAACAACCAATCACATGAAAGCTACGCTTTGCTCCCACAATTCCGTTCGGCTAAGCGTGACGTCACCAGAGTTGGGTGTAACGCGTTACAAAGGAACGCGTTACTGTAATAATATTACTTTTGTCGGTAACGGAGTAGTGTAACGTGCTACCTTTATAATTCAGTAATCACAATACAGTTACTAACATTGCCCCGACACGCGTTACTTCGTTACTTACTAAAATCAGTCATAATCAAACCTCAACAAACACCTGCAAAGAACACATGCTAAGGTGAAGCTAATGCACAGCTATTTGTTGTTTGTTTATATCACGTAGTCTGTTCTTCTTCTCTGTTTTCCGGTTGTTGCCTGTTTTGAATGACGAATACACACTACCGCCGCCTGCTGGTAAGGAGAGTTATTGCCACTCACGCATGCGCACTTCGTACGTGCTCGGCTGAAGTCTTTGCGGTGTCTGGTTCCAGTGCAACACATGGCCAACACGCAGGACAACACGCTGACGCAACAGCGTGAGCAGAGATATACTGCGCCAAATATACAGATAGCAGGAGACAGAGGACAGCCATGGTCAGATAGGAAAACATTCAGGATCTGGATCAGTCTTATGCGACAATGGAACTGAACTAAAGAGAACATTTGAAACTTTAGCAGTCTGCGTGATCTGCCTGTAGGGCGGGGCGGGCCGGCCCTGCGAGTAAAGTAACGAGTAAAGTAACGAGTAAAGTAACGAGTAAGGTAACGAGTTACTTTATGTAGAGAGTAACGAAGTAGTGTAATATATTACTTTTTTTTAAAGTAATATGTAATATGTAATATATTACTTTTTTTTAGTAACGACCCCATCTCTGGACGTGAATGTGCAGAAGCGTCCACGCACGCCGCCGTGTGTAGGGGCCGTAACGCATGCGTTGAAGCTTCTGCCCATTCTCTTTGAATGGAGTGACATCACGCTTTGCCAAACTGCATTGTGACAATCAAATCATATGCCAGTACAAGCTCTAGCCAATCAAACCGCGTGCTTGTGTGTCCGGGGCGGGATATTCATGTGATTGGTTGTTGGTCGAGCTTCAGACAAGCCCGCCGTTGCACCGCTGCAAGGCTCCACTCACGCACCCCCCCCCCCCCCCCCCCCCCAGCGCGTCACAGTTTCTCCACTGTGAGGCTTACCAGATTGAAGAAGCCATATATCTGCCAGTTGCTTCAGTTTCCTTAAGAGAAAAAACATTGAAGGTTAGCTGGGTTGCAAAGTTTTCACAAAATGAGAAACACTATTTCGGCGCGCTTTTCTTCTTCTTTTTTGTTACAGCATGCATGTCTGTGCATGTTTTATTAACTTAGAGGCATAGAGGATTTACGTTAATGTTATCCACTAACGTTGTACCATAACCGTGCGTTCTGCATGTTTGTAAAAGCAAGCTAACTTCAAACACTAGACTATTAATCTGTTAAATCCGGCAGGCCCCGGTACTGTTTAGAGTATAGGTGAGGTCCTGATAATTTATTCCGGTACATTACTCTGACCTACTAATTGACCTGACCAAAGTTATTGAGTCTATGTAAGTTTACTGCTTGGCTCAGATCGACCAACGTCAGCAAGATCTCACCTCTATTAACTCCCCGAAGAACCAGGTTCAATTAACTGCTGTTTCAATTCAGACAACTCTTTTTAATCTGTTTAAGCGATCCCGAAGGATTTTGATATCAGTAAATGAGGTGTGTTCCTACCTAAACGTGAGTGTGGCAGGGTGCAATCTTACCTTTGAAGCAGGAGAGGAGAGCACAGATGTCCTTTAAGTTGTCCCAGTCCAAAAGGTGGGATCAGTTTATTTGAAGAAAAATAGGTCCAAACTAATACAGGGTTTTTACCTTCTCTCTTTACAACATTATAATCATACTAAACAAAAAATGATGCTGTGATCATGTTCAAATATGAAACTTTAATTCACAGTCTTACATTTATTACCAAAATGTTTCACTTCAACTGCCCAATTCAGTTGTGACATTTAAAATCTCCCGATAGAATTTAGAGGCATTTCCTCATAAAAAGACCGGTATAAGCACATTCAACTTTTCATTCACCAAATCGATTCACATCGATTCCATACCTTTTTTCCGACACAGATGGCGGGTACTAACATTCAAAAACCCATACCTATCCGCATGAATTCGGAGGAAGGTCCTCACGGAGGCGGGTACTAATACTCACAAACGCTTCTTTCCGTCACAGATGGCGGGTACTAACATTCAAAAACCCATACCTATCCGCATGAATTCGGAGGAAGGTCCTCACGGTGGCGGGTACTAATACTCACAAACGCTTCTCCCATCAAATCATTCCATTCAGCATTCAAAGAAATTCACTCATTCAAAGAAATTCACTCAGCATTCCAACCAAGAAATTCAAGAGATATTTACCAAGTTTGAGAGAACCTTACCGAGAGCTATTAACCCATCTCTGAAGGACAGAGCTTACCAGGAGAGAGTATACCAGGGGTTTCCCCCTCTCTCCCCCCCGAAATCCAAAAAAGCCAGTCTTTATATGCTCAAAAAACCGGGTAGAAAACCCCCAAAACACCTCCTCTATACCCAACCAACATATTCTATTGGCTCTGGCATAAGACACACCTTCCCAAGTTTGTGTAAAACAAAACATGACTAGACATATTCTATGGCCATGACATAACCACCTTTTTGAGGCCTCAATGTGTTTCTCCTTAAGTCAGGAGCCCCCCTCCCTGCTGTGAGAGGAGAGGAAAGAACCTGCCTACTCTCTTATCAGAGAGTAAGGCATAAATCATTATAGGCCTTACACTCAACTAAACAAACCACTTTGTTTTGTTTATGCTGTAAATATAGAAAAACCTAAAATATGAAGCATTTTCATTGTGGGTTATACAAGAATATAATTGATTATATTTTATTATAACTAACTTTCGTTTTTAAGTATTCAACATACTATGAAGCTCTCAACACCCTCTTTTTAAAACGCAAAGTTATCAAACAGCAACAACTAAAATTGTAAGCATACATACATATTCAAAAACCATCAAGAAGCATTCTCATTATGGGTTCATACAAGAATATGATTGATCATATATGATTTATAATTAACTTTCGTTTTAAGTATTTACTTCATACTATGAAGCTCTCAACACCCTCTTTTTAAAACGCAAAGTTATCAAACAGCAACAGATAAAATCGTAAAAACATATACATATTACATACGTAAAACTTCAAGCATCAATATCATGAAAAGTTCTTCAGTATGTGTAATCAGGACGACCTTTTGATGAACCTGGTGTGGAGAACACCGAAAACATAGTACCTCACTGGAATGTTCTCGGTGACACATAGGTCAGGCACCCGAGTAAAAAGAGTCATGATGATCATAGATTTGTACGCACCCCCACTCGGCCTGGCACTTGCAGGAGCGGGGGCCTATCTGTTGTTCCAGTGTAGACTCCTAAATCCATGTTGCTATCTGATGTTGCTACGCCTCCATGTCAGACTTCCCCCTCGTCTCGGGACCCTTTTCAGGCGGCGACTTTTTGCTCGATTTAGACATTGCCTTCGATCAAACACTCATAGAGGCTAAAATATATATATTTTTAAATGGTCTCAACGGTATATATTTAAATCAAATCAAGTTTATTTATAAAGCACATTTTAAAACAACTTTCGGTCGCGCCAAAGTGCTGTACATGAACAAAAAATATACGGAACATATTGCAATTTGTAGCATTTAAGTTAAAAACAACAAATATAAAGGCAGACACAGTTAAAATACAAAATGAAAAATGTCATGCTCTGCTCACTTTTAAAAGGCCAGAGAGAAAAAGTGTGTTTTTAGAGAGGATTTAAAAGCCCCTAGTGTCTGGGCCGACCTCACAGGTAAGGGCAGAGTGTTCCAGAGCCTGGGACCAGCTGCTGCGAAGGCTCCGTGCCCTCTAGTTTTTAGCCTGATTTTCGGCACTACCAGCAGCATTTGGTCGGCAGACCTTAGAGCTCTACAGAATTAGCATCACTGGGTTGAGCGAGTTTAACCTATGCTGCCATCTTGTCCAGCTGATCACGTGACTCCCACAACGAATATTCTCATCAGACTCCGGCGCACTTCCTGGGGGCTTGGCGTTGACGCTTGCCGGCGGGCATGTCTGAAGCTAGACCAACAACCAATCACATGAAAGCTACGCTTTGCTCCCACAATTCCGTTCGGCTAAGCGTGACGTCACCAGAGTTGGGTGTAACGCGTTACAAAGGAACGCGTTACTGTAATAATATTACTTTTGTCGGTAACGGAGTAGTGTAACGTGCTACCTTTATAATTCAGTAATCACAATACAGTTACTAACATTGCCCCGACACGCGTTACTTCGTTACTTACTAAAATCAGTCATAATCAAACCTCAACAAACACCTGCAAAGAACACATGCTAAGGTGAAGCTAATGCACAGCTATTTGTTGTTTGTTTATATCACGTAGTCTGTTCTTCTTCTCTGTTTTCCGGTTGTTGCCTGTTTTGAATGACGAATACACACTACCGCCGCCTGCTGGTAAGGAGAGTTATTGCCACTCACGCATGCGCACTTCGTACGTGCTCGGCTGAAGTCTTTGCGGTGTCTGGTTCCAGTGCAACACATGGCCAACACGCAGGACAACACGCTGACGCAACAGCGTGAGCAGAGATATACTGCGCCAAATATACAGATAGCAGGAGACAGAGGACAGCCATGGTCAGATAGGAAAACATTCAGGATCTGGATCAGTCTTATGCGACAATGGAACTGAACTAAAGAGAACATTTGAAACTTTAGCAGTCTGCGTGATCTGCCTGTAGGGCGGGGCGGGCCGGCCCTGCGAGTAAAGTAACGAGTAAAGTAACGAGTAAAGTAACGAGTAAGGTAACGAGTTACTTTATGTAGAGAGTAACGAAGTAGTGTAATATATTACTTTTTTTTAAAGTAATATGTAATATGTAATATATTACTTTTTTTTAGTAACGACCCCATCTCTGGACGTGAATGTGCAGAAGCGTCCACGCACGCCGCCGTGTGTAGGGGCCGTAACGCATGCGTTGAAGCTTCTGCCCATTCTCTTTGAATGGAGTGACATCACGCTTTGCCAAACTGCATTGTGACAATCAAATCATATGCCAGTACAAGCTCTAGCCAATCAAACCGCGTGCTTGTGTGTCCGGGGCGGGATATTCATGTGATTGGTTGTTGGTCGAGCTTCAGACAAGCCCGCCGTTGCACCGCTGCAAGGCTCCACTCACGCACCCCCCCCCCCCCCCCCCCCCCAGCGCGTCACAGTTTCTCCACTGTGAGGCTTACCAGATTGAAGAAGCCATATATCTGCCAGTTGCTTCAGTTTCCTTAAGAGAAAAAACATTGAAGGTTAGCTGGGTTGCAAAGTTTTCACAAAATGAGAAACACTATTTCGGCGCGCTTTTCTTCTTCTTTTTTGTTACAGCATGCATGTCTGTGCATGTTTTATTAACTTAGAGGCATAGAGGATTTACGTTAATGTTATCCACTAACGTTGTACCATAACCGTGCGTTCTGCATGTTTGTAAAAGCAAGCTAACTTCAAACACTAGACTATTAATCTGTTAAATCCGGCAGGCCCCGGTACTGTTTAGAGTATAGGTGAGGTCCTGATAATTTATTCCGGTACATTACTCTGACCTACTAATTGACCTGACCAAAGTTATTGAGTCTATGTAAGTTTACTGCTTGGCTCAGATCGACCAACGTCAGCAAGATCTCACCTCTATTAACTCCCCGAAGAACCAGGTTCAATTAACTGCTGTTTCAATTCAGACAACTCTTTTTAATCTGTTTAAGCGATCCCGAAGGATTTTGATATCAGTAAATGAGGTGTGTTCCTACCTAAACGTGAGTGTGGCAGGGTGCAATCTTACCTTTGAAGCAGGAGAGGAGAGCACAGATGTCCTTTAAGTTGTCCCAGTCCAAAAGGTGGGATCAGTTTATTTGAAGAAAAATAGGTCCAAACTAATACAGGGTTTTTACCTTCTCTCTTTACAACATTATAATCATACTAAACAAAAAATGATGCTGTGATCATGTTCAAATATGAAACTTTAATTCACAGTCTTACATTTATTACCAAAATGTTTCACTTCAACTGCCCAATTCAGTTGTGACATTTAAAATCTCCCGATAGAATTTAGAGGCATTTCCTCATAAAAAGACCGGTATAAGCACATTCAACTTTTCATTCACCAAATCGATTCACATCGATTCCATACCTTTTTTCCGACACAGATGGCGGGTACTAACATTCAAAAACCCATACCTATCCGCATGAATTCGGAGGAAGGTCCTCACGGAGGCGGGTACTAATACTCACAAACGCTTCTTTCCGTCACAGATGGCGGGTACTAACATTCAAAAACCCATACCTATCCGCATGAATTCGGAGGAAGGTCCTCACGGTGGCGGGTACTAATACTCACAAACGCTTCTCCCATCAAATCATTCCATTCAGCATTCAAAGAAATTCACTCATTCAAAGAAATTCACTCAGCATTCCAACCAAGAAATTCAAGAGATATTTACCAAGTTTGAGAGAACCTTACCGAGAGCTATTAACCCATCTCTGAAGGACAGAGCTTACCAGGAGAGAGTATACCAGGGGTTTCCCCCTCTCTCCCCCCCGAAATCCAAAAAAGCCAGTCTTTATATGCTCAAAAAACCGGGTAGAAAACCCCCAAAACACCTCCTCTATACCCAACCAACATATTCTATTGGCTCTGGCATAAGACACACCTTCCCAAGTTTGTGTAAAACAAAACATGACTAGACATATTCTATGGCCATGACATAACCACCTTTTTGAGGCCTCAATGTGTTTCTCCTTAAGTCAGGAGCCCCCCTCCCTGCTGTGAGAGGAGAGGAAAGAACCTGCCTACTCTCTTATCAGAGAGTAAGGCATAAATCATTATAGGCCTTACACTCAACTAAACAAACCACTTTGTTTTGTTTATGCTGTAAATATAGAAAAACCTAAAATATGAAGCATTTTCATTGTGGGTTATACAAGAATATAATTGATTATATTTTATTATAACTAACTTTCGTTTTTAAGTATTCAACATACTATGAAGCTCTCAACACCCTCTTTTTAAAACGCAAAGTTATCAAACAGCAACAACTAAAATTGTAAGCATACATACATATTCAAAAACCATCAAGAAGCATTCTCATTATGGGTTCATACAAGAATATGATTGATCATATATGATTTATAATTAACTTTCGTTTTAAGTATTTACTTCATACTATGAAGCTCTCAACACCCTCTTTTTAAAACGCAAAGTTATCAAACAGCAACAGATAAAATCGTAAAAACATATACATATTACATACGTAAAACTTCAAGCATCAATATCATGAAAAGTTCTTCAGTATGTGTAATCAGGACGACCTTTTGATGAACCTGGTGTGGAGAACACCGAAAACATAGTACCTCACTGGAATGTTCTCGGTGACACATAGGTCAGGCACCCGAGTAAAAAGAGTCATGATGATCATAGATTTGTACGCACCCCCACTCGGCCTGGCACTTGCAGGAGCGGGGGCCTATCTGTTGTTCCAGTGTAGACTCCTAAATCCATGTTGCTATCTGATGTAAATCCTTGACCCTGACCATGGAGGGGTTGAGGTTCCTCCCTGGATGACACCTCCAAACGAAAGCCAGATAACTTGGTCGACAGTTGTTGTGGATTTTTTAGACCTCGTCAATAATCCCTCATGACTTTGTGACAAGGTCAATGAGGCCCCACACAATGATAGCACAAACGAGGAACCAGAAGCATATGAAACAGCTTAGCTGGCACTCGCTCATGACATCCTGTGTGTGCAGTGTGAGTGTGGTGCTGGTGGTGACTTGGCATGTCACTTGTTGTCGTCTGTTTCTACCGTCTCTCCCGGCCTGTGACTACGACCTTGCAGTGGCTGACGTGGACCCACGTAGCTCTCTCGGTGACCTTGACCGCTGTCTGGGTGACGCGGAGCACCTGGTAGGGCCCTTGCCAACGGTTGGATTTCCAGCTCTTTCTCCGGAAGTCCTTGACCAGCACGAAGTCGTTGGAGATGGTGAAGTGGACCAGTGGCAGGGGTAGGTAGGGCTGCTGCTACCTGGCGTCTGATATCTGACCATGCAGTTATCAGGTAGTCGTCGTCCTTTTTTGGGAAATCCACTGCGATCGGAGTGGCTCAGCGGGTAGAGATGCAGCCTGTCCCTCAGAGCTGGAAGAAACATCATCCTCCACTGGCAGGGTACAGGTGACTCAGCCGCTGGCTCCATGCTGCACAGGTTTCCTGGGTCCAGGACTTGGCTTCACTTGAGGCACTGTGACTGAAGTTGTCCCGCTAGGCAGGTTCAAATCCTCTTGGTAGATTGCTGAGGTATTAATCTCAACAATATAGCTAAGATCAAGTATAAATCATTTCTCTGATTCATAAAAAGTTGTTTTCAGTTTGAAAACTTCCCCAAGGGTTTTCTCAAGCACTGGGCCATAACTTACTCTTATCAGTTTAACGACCTGACAGCCCTGCACCTCCATGCTGTGTGAAAACCAGCAAAAAAGAAGGAGGAAGATGTGCTCAAACAAAAAATCTAATTTAAATGAATACTGTTGTAGGGTGTAGACATATAACAATTAAAATAACTGAAAAGAACTTGTAAAATTAAAAAACAATGAGAAAAATAATACAAAGGTTATTTCCCATTTCCTCTTTGATACTGAGGTATTCTCCATTCAAGCTCTAATGATCCATATGCTAATAGACAGAGTTTCGTCTTGCCATCTTTCTTTGCATAATTCACTAAAGATTCTAACAGTTCTACTATTAAATCCTTTGCATTTGAGCTATTAATTGTTACTAGGACTTAAATTCCCTCTTTTGCTCTATAAAATATTCCTTGGTACAGAATTTACCAAGAGAAATTCTAAATTATTGCGGGAAGATCCCACAAAAAGCCATCCTCTCCTGTGGAAGAAAGCACATTAACTGCCACGGGTGTGTGCAAAACATGTCATGTGATGTGAGACTGATAGCATCAACAGTGGATGGGTAGGCTGCAGTCATATTCCTATCTGGATTCTAAACTCAGTTGGCTCGGGTGAACCGGTCCGCTCTTCTGGAGTGAAACTACGTTCCCAGAGATTGACTTCACTGTATCCAAACCTTCTGATTTAGTTTTAAGCTAACCCTTCTCTGGACTTCGCCCCTTTCTGGTCACCCATACACGATTTCTGAACTTAAACGGAAAAGGTGTGATAGTTAGATATGACCTGACCTTTGCCCTAGGTAGCTTTTCCATACATATAGGAATATATTCAGCCTTGTCAAATTGATTGGAATGTCCCAATTTGTTTTTCAGTTTTTATACTCCACTCTTTGGCTGCTCTAACGCCTGATACTTCTATGGTAACGACCAGATAGGTGTGAATCCCTTTATCCTGCAAGAGTGACAAAACTTTCTCATTTTTAAAGTGAGTTGCATTATCCATTCTTATTCTCTCAGTTTTAGGAAAAACATACTTATATGTTCCGCCATTTCAGCAGACACTGTGTTCCAGTTACTCTGGTCAGAGGATAGACATGTTTATGACTCCCTCCATTATCAAAGGTCACAAGGAAATACTTGTTCCCACTGGGAGTGCGGGTCAGAAAAGGACCTGCTATGACAGCCCTAAAACTGATTAGTGGTTATTCCTCTATTATTTTTAAGATGCTCAGGATGAATTTTCTTGAACCCATCCACCTCTACACATTGAAGACATGTTGACCGTGTGTGTTGTAAGTGTATGAGGTTTCGGTATGAGGATTTTATTGTGGAGACAATATGTTCTCATCCGAAATAGGCCACATGGCCTAAACTACTGTGTAGTTCACGCACAACCTGAGGAGCTTCTTCAGGGGGTACGTGAATGCTTCCACCCTTTTTCCATATTCTAGGGAATATGGCAGTCAGGTGGTTAACTCGTCCCCTGCTTTACGCAAGGTAAAACTTCTCTATTACCCTGATAGTCTAATTTGATCTTATCTGTATGGCTACGGACATGATTCCACTCCAGGTACATGCCTGCCTTTAACTCTGCAATAAGACCCTCACTTGAAGGGCATGTGTATGTGTAAGTGCTTCACCCTTCACATTGAACTGCCTTTGTTCCCAATTATTAAGCTCTTCTTTACCCGCTTTGTAACAATAATCACTATCAGTAACAATACGGATGTGTGTTATTTTACGTTGTTTAGCAAAAAGAAGTCCCTCAACAAATGGCCTTTGCCTCAGCAGTTCGTGCTGTACCTGGTATTGCACCCTTTTGCTTGCAAAGTACTTCACCTGAATTAGTTTTCATTATAAAGGCCCAAGTGGCTGCTTGGTCACCTTTTCGCAAACTCCCCTCTGTAAACAGTGTTACCTTTGGAGCAGCGGTTTTTCTTTAAGGGTTTCAATGTTTCCCTTTGTGGCTTACTTCCTGTGGTCCTAAACTCCACATCTGGATCAGCCATCATCCTCTGCCATTTTCCATTCTTATTCTCTCAGTTTTTTGATATTGATATTTTTGTTCTGGTGTTAAGATAATTGTTTGAATCTCCCTCTTTTCTTAACAACTGGAGCTATGTCTATTTTAGATCTGACTTGGTTAAGAGGTGATTTGTTCTTTGGTGAGAGGAACACTATTTCCCTTGTGCTGGGTGGGGGTGGATAGCCTGCTTTGGGAGAGTTTCTTATCTCCATCTTCCTCTCTGTGCTGAGGCCATAAAACTTTTAATGGGTCGCTCCGTGGTCTGCTCAGATTTTCTTCCCCTCCAGAGGTCACACCTGTATCTGACCCCGTGTGCTGGGTTTTTCTGCAGCACCTCGGGAGCAGAGAAAGGGGGAGGTTTTTTTCCAAAAGTGTATGCTCCTTCATGGAAAAAATAGTTTAGTTGATTTTGGTAAAGTATTTGAGCTTTAGCTTCACAAAAAACTTCCTCATATTAGTTTTGAAGATATTGTTGGGGTTTGATATCTGCTGATAGTTCCCACTTAGGTTTTCTCTTAAAAGTACATGCAAAACAACCAGTATTTGTGGGTCATCTGATCACCACCTTGCCTTCTGACAGTTTAATAGTCCTTATCATATTATCACTGTGCTTTCAGGCTAGGACATATTCTCTTTGCCAGAGCTGCTGCTATTCCTCCTGCATGTTTTAGCTTCCTATTAGCAGGGTTCACTAACATGGTTTGTTGACTAGTTTAAGATTTTCAATAATTTACATTTATTATTTCCAACATTCCTTTTCCCTGAATATCATGTCTAACAATGTGTTTTCTTCTAGGATTAGTAGATACTCATAAATGGCATTTTTGAGCTTGTATCCCTGTAGGGTGGAGGTAGGGTCTCAGACATTATACCACCTACTTGTTGCTCTCTGTCCAAACGGTAGTCTGACAGGAAAGTATTTAGGTCGCGGTACGCCCGTGGGTCTGGGCTAAGCTGACCAGGGCGAGCAGAAGCTCCGGATTTAGCTTCTGTGTATCCCTCCCTGTGTGTTTGGCTCTGAGTCATTAAATTGCATTTTAACCTCATCAGCCATTCTTTTTATTTTATTTTTTATTTTATTCAAGGGTTTACGTTCACTCTTTTATACACAAGTTTCTAGGCTTTTACTCACACCGGAGGATCAGTCCGACTATACCGTCACTTGGTTCTAGGTTACTCTTCTGGATTCAGCTAGTGCATGCGGACACCTCAGTTAAGAGTGTTATGTATCGAGCTTCGAGCTGTTTCAACAGCATAGGTACCTTTAGACCTATGTTTATCTTTATTAAATCTCCTATTAACTCTTCCCCACGTTATGTTTTAACGCAAAAGTTCAAACCGCAGCTCTTTGTCAAGTCCTACCTATACATTTCAAAGTAATTTGGACAGATACTGAGCAGTGCTCCTACGGCTGACTTCACTACTAGCCACCAAACCTGTGTTAAAGGGACCCCAGGGGCTTCCCAATTTGGCTAGGGGAAGAAGAACCTACTTTGGCTTCTTTAACAGACAGCAATATCCGATATAATATAACCCTCAGTCCGGTGCAATAGTATCAACTTAAATTACTACACTTTTTGGTTAAAATATATATTCTAGGATTCGGGTAGGTATTTTAACAAGACTTTCAGCCTGTATTTCGCTGATTTGTACTCATCGACTTTTTTCACTAGGTCGTTTTGGTTCTTGTATTTTGACTCTGTAAAAGTATTACTTTTCACAGAGCCCCACGTTGGGCGCCATGTTTAGAGTGAGGTCCTGATCATTTATTCTGGTAAATTACTCTGACCTACTAATTGACCTGACCGAAGTTACTGAGTCTATGTAAGTTTACCCACTTAACGAAACTCAGCTAACTGACGATACGAACCATTTTTACGAAACAAAACACAAATCTCACAAGAAGCGTCTAAATGATCCCTGAGCGAAAAAATGGCAACGCACAGAACTTATGGTAGAAATACTTTATTATACTTATCGTAACTGCACATACAAGATATCAGATTAAAGCTGAGATTCCACAGATTCTAGAAGTATTAGTATCATCACTGCGCGATCATTACCTTTGCTGAGTTACATGTATTTGAAAACGCTGGGAGGTATAAATTACTTTGTAAAATGAATAGTCTAGTGTTTCAAGTTAGCTTGCTTTTACAAACATGCAGAACGCACGGTTATGGTACATTGTAGTGGATCAAATGAACGTAAATCCTCTATGCCACTAAGTTAATAAAACATGCCCAGACATGCGGTAAAAAAAATAAGAAAGAAAACGCGCCGCCTGCAGCCATTTTAGTTTCGACTTTTCCAGAAAACTTTGCAACACAAACGTTCCACTTTGAGATATAACTTAAAACAATATAAAAATACTGTCTTACTGTCCACACTACAGCTTCAAAAAAAGCTTGGAGCTGGGCGTGTCTGAAGCTCGACCAACAACCAATCACATGAATCTCCCGCCCCTGACACACAAGCAGCGTTTTGATTGGCTAGAGCTTGTACTGGCATATGATTTGATTGGCTGACGCTTCCACCGAAAGCTTCAGAAGCTTCAAAAGTTGAACATTGCTCAACTTTTGCAGCCTGAAACGCCAGGAAAGCTCCGCTCTGCTTCCCACAATGCAGTTCGGCAAAAAGTGACGTCACCCCATTCAAAGTGAATGGGCAGATGCATTGGAAACCGTTTTTGAAGCTGTCGAAGCTGTAGTGTGGACGAGCCGTTACACTTATGTTAAATCATTTTTCAAGTGAGGCAGATATTAAATGTAGGCTAACTAACAACAGCTGAAATTAAACTAACACACCATGCGACACAAAGTGCATTAGATTCAGAAATTAATAACACATAATTTAAATACTGTGCAAAGGCAAGACGTAACTCACCAGAGTAGTGCGGCCAGAAAAAAGGATCACGATTCCGGCAGTGAGAGCACGGTGGGCAAAGTATTCTTAAAAGTCTGAGCGATTTCAACCGAGGTGAGGAGCTAATGGCGGACTCTGGTGAAGGCATGGGTGATAGAACGTTTAGGCACGACGGGGGTGGAGCACATACGTGATGACGTCAGACCAGCATCAGACAGATTCAGTAAAAATGTTTGAGTACTATTACCAATATCACCCAAAGTGGTTGAACACTGTATACACAATATTAAAAATCAGTTCATAGTCATCAGAAAATGTGCGCTGAATTCCAGAATGATTCAGAAGTGGGAAAAATGAATAAAGCAACCTCTGGGTTAAAAATGGTTCCACACAGCTGTAGCAGCGGAAGGAGGAACCTATTGCGGTGAGCACGTTGTAACTTCCGGTTGTTGTTGTCATCTCCGGGTATCCCGTGTGCCTGTTCTGTTGCTGATAGCTTATTAACTTAAACTTAATCGATCGTTTTAAAACTCTTGATCACGGCAACTGCCTGACGTTGTAATCACACGTTACTACAGCTTAAGCACTCACAACTCTCCTTCTCTTAGCGACTGTAACTGTAACTCCACAGTTGCCTACACTCTTTTCGGGTTTGCTAACGGTAGCTACTTTAGCTTGATAGCTAGCCAACCTGATCTCACCAGAATGCGTGACTCCACCACGACTCCTTAACACCACAATGCGTGGTGGAGTCACGAACTTTGTTACATTTGCGTGTCGGCACCACGCAAACAACCCCAATGTAAAGTGAATGAGGCTCCTTTGTCGTGGTGCACACACGCATTTCTACAACGTCCCGCAGTGAGCTTTTATTCTATACAACGTTTTTAAAATCTACTATATAGCTTGTAGTAACTCACGGGAGGCTTCTTTTATTTTATTTGTATTCATAATAATTTTTATTTTTCGTCAGAATGTAAAATTACATTAGTTACGAATTTGTGTTCTCAAAAAACAGTGCATTGTGTGTAATGCAACTGTGATTTTTATTAAATTAGTTAGTTTTTAAGGAAGGCCAGAGCTTCAGCTGTGTCAAATAGATTGTTCCCTTCAGTTAACGTTATTTAAAAGATAATGATCATGTCCTCTGTATTGTATTACGAGCGTCCATTCCCATTGGATAACGGAGAATTTTACACCCGGAAGTAAGTAGCCTATTCTCCTTACTGTCGATTGATTTTACAGTGATATCTGCACTACTCATCGACTAAAAAACACCAAATTGTCCTTGTTAATTACACAACATTGATTGGTTTGAATTGTGTGCAATGCTTTTGTATTTTCCCCCTTCGATTCGGAGAAACAAATATTTTTTCGGCGTTTTAGGATAGCCGAAGACACTACACTACCCAGAATCCTCAGCTATCGTTTGGAACTACACCATGTGCTTAGCTTGACAAACCCCGTGATCAGTCCTCAACCTCTGTGATTGGATGCGCGACGTTTACACACAGAGCGTCCAAAAGGACTTTGAAATGGAATGAAACCCATCGACGGCACACTATTCCAAACAGGAATCGAACGTGTCCTACCCCCCTCCCCCCCTTAGGTCACAGGCTCCTCCAACAGTGCTACGCAATAAAACAGATACACAGAAATTGTGAAATAGTGCAATAAGAGTCTATATACAAGTGATTGGAATATGATATATTAGATAAATAATTTCTAAGTAGCAGCCAGATGAATGTTATTTCTAAATTCAGGTGTTTAATAGTCTTCTGGCCTGTGGGATGAAGCTGTCTCTGTGTCTGGTGGTTTTAGTCCGAATGCTGTGGTACCGCCTGCCAGACTGCAGCAGACAGAACCGTTTGTGGCTGGGGTGATGGTGGTCTTTTATAATCCTGAGGGCTTTCTTTAAGGTTAACCTGGTATTTTTACTCCACTACATTTATTTTAGTTACTTTACAGATTTGGATTAATGATGTGAAATATAAACAAGCCTTAAATCAGACTTTAGTTACACCTGAATGAAATTCAGTGAAGGTGATTGTCAAGTGCCAACAATCAGGCGAGATATTTGATAGTTGGTGCTTGAGAAGACTACATATTTATCTGCAGATCCGTTTAAAGCATATTCATTACTCGTTATTCTCTAATAGTTCATTAAAGACTGTATATAATTGCTATTTTGCACATCCCTTTCAAGATTTCAAGATTTTCTAAGGTTTATTGACATATCATATACACAATAGCGTAGTTATGCAATGAATGACAAACTTAGGTCACAGGTTCATCAACAGTGCATTACAAGACATCTATCTATGTGTGTATACTTCCACCATTACACTGTCGTATTCTGCACATTTCTTTAAATAAAGCCTTATTAGTTAGCACATCCTCCTATCAGGCACTAAACTGTTTTACTCTAGATATCATTTGAGTATCTTCTTGATATTTTCTATTCTATATTTATATAATTGACCTTCTACTTTCCCACTATTTTGTATGTACTCTTAATATTTGAATGTTTTCATAAAATATAACACATTCAAAAGTGCGTTACAAAAATGAAAGACATTAAGAAAAAGACATTTTAAACAGTCATTAAAAAGCAACACAATCTTCCTGCATTGCAATTACTCTAAACGTGTAATAACGTGCTTTAACCAGTAGGTGGTTTGGGTTAAAAGGTTAAAAGGCTGTCAAGTTTACAGTGTTAACAAAATAAAATATACTGCTGTTTCCGGTTTAGTTTACGACGAATATTATTTTGTTATTGTTTTGATATTTGTAACACAAAAGCGATGGAAAAAATCCATAGCAACCAAAAAAAGATGGTCTTAACATGACCCAGTCGTCTAGTAGTTAATAAAAAACAATAATATCAAAACAAAATATTACTACTAACTTTATTGTGAAATTAAAACAGAACGGTAAAAGAATAGTTTCCGGTCTATGCTGATGCCCGATCTCTGTAGATAAATAAAGAACTAAGACAGATGTGTAATATTTAATGCAGCCAAACCACTTACGTCAAGTAGAGAGAGGTTTGCGTAAACAGCACGTGAGACAGCATTAGCTCGGGACTGCAACACTTTATACCTACTCTGCTGCCATGAATGTAATGATAGATTATCAGGAACAATTCTAAAGTGACTAAGAGACATTGGATTAACCTTAAGCAGCATTTTTATTCCCTTGAACAAGAGCTTTGATCACAAAACAGCAACGGTAAGACATACTTATTGTTCTGGTTTTGAAAACTGTTGTTTTTTTTCTTCTCTGTTCTGGCTGATAGCTCAGTGAGTTTGTGTCCTACAGTGATGATACTTATAACAAAAATAATCTGTGGAGTATCAGCTTTCAGATGATATGTAGTTTGTGCAGAAAACATTACGTTTTAAAGGTCGTTTTTGCTAGTTAGCACCGGAAGTAGCATCTGCCCGTTTTAGCTAAGGGCTAATGCTAACGCTTCTTGTGAGACTTTTGTTTTGTTTCGGTAAAAATAGTTCTTATCGTCAGTTAGCTGAGATTCTTCTCTTTAATCTGGTATAACACATTAATAGGTTTTTAAATATTAAGATGCTCTGAGACACAGTGTCGTGGAAAAAAAAAACAGGGTCCCCGCCGGCTTAACAGGTTAACCGTGGCGTGCGGTGCAGTGGGTTGTGCAGACGTTCTGCCCTTGACTGTTTGTTTACTCAATAAACGCATCTCCTCTTGATATTAGGCCATGTATGTTCCATACCAGTGGAGTTTGCTTTTTGTTATTGTGTTTATTGATCAAAAAGCAAACCTTCAATACAGCTGTTATGTGGTCAAGGTAAGTAAAGTAATAATTGAAGCTGTGTATTGGTTAATATTAGCGTATGACTTAAAATGAAAACAGAACAGCATTTCACAAAACGCTACAGCATTTCACAAAACACCGCAGCATTTCAGAAAACACCACAGCATTTCACATTGGACGGAAAGGGTATTCCGTAGGGAGAACACTTCTTGTTTATGATTGGACAGAGCCAGCCAGACAGCACTGCTGTGATTGGTTGTTTTTGCTGCCAGTGAAGAAATGACGCTTCGTGATTGGTCAACGTCCGACAGCGCAATATGTCCCAACCGGTCCCTCCCAACACATCAGCCGTTAGCACACACTCAGAGCTCACAGCTCCTCATATCTGTTCAGAAACTGGACAAAAGTTAAATATGTACAAACCACAGATGGCGAATACAGTCGCTGCTTTATTTATGTCAGTATGACGTTGTTGTGAGTGTGGACGGAGCAGCTACAGGTTAGTTTAGCCTGATGGATCCGATTCCATTCTGAAAACACGCATTTTAAAAGCTTTTCGCCTGCCGTCTTGTCTGCAGACTTGTCAAAGCATTAATTCATTGTTTTTACTAACCGTTATCAGTATTAGTTACTTTGGCATCACTTTGAAACGTGTATTACAATTAAATCACTGTCAAATATGTTCATTTTGTTGTAGTTGGTATATCCTATAGGATTTACATGGAGATACTTCCCGCCCCCTCTCCAGCGCGTCTTGTTTGAATGACAGGAGCAAACACAGCTGACAGCCGCGGTGAAACTCAAGCGATTAGAGCGATGCGAATATTGGGTAAGGCAAGGCAAGGCAAGTTTATTTATAGAGCACTTTTCAACTCAAGGCAATTCAAAGTGCTTTACAAAAAAAAAAATGAAAGACATTAAGCATTAAAAAATAAAAGCTAATCAAATAAACATTAAGGAAAAATACATGGATAAAAGTTACAGTGCAGTCTAAAATATAAATAGTTCAATTAAACATTACAAGAAAAAGTACATGGATAAAAGTTACAGTGCAGTTTAAGATATGAATAGTTCAATTAAAAGCAGCGACAAAAAGAAAAGTCTTCAGCCTGGATTTAAAAGTAGTCAGAGTTGCAGCGGACCTGCAGGTTTCTGGGAGTTTGTTCCAGATATTTGGAGCATAATAACTGAACGCTGCTTCTCCATGTTTAGTTCTGACTCTGGGGACAGAAAGCTGACCAGTCCCTGAAGACCTGAGAGATCTGGATGGTTCATAGTTTAGCAGGAGGTCAGTAATGTATTTTGGGCCTAAACCATTCAGTGCTTTATAAACCAGCAGCAGTATTTTGAAATCTATTCTTTGACACACAGGAAGCCAATGTAAAGACTTCAGAACAGGAGTGATGTGATCCACTTTCTTAGTGTTAGTGAGGACTCGAGCAGCGGCATTCTGAATCAGCTGCAGCTTTCTAATAGATTTTTTAGTGAGACCTGTGAAGACACCATTGCAGTAGTCGAGTCTACTGAAGATAAAGGCATGGACAAGTTTTTCCAAATCCTGCTGTGACATTAGTCTTTTAATCCTAGATATGTTCTTTAGGTGATAGTAGGCTGATTTAGTAACTGGGTAGTCTACCATAGTATTTACATGGAGATAAGCCCCTTAAAAACCATGAATTAATAAAGCATTAATTCTGTGTTTACTCCTGTGATTCAAAAAAGACGCTGGAGAGGGGGCGGGCCGGATCTCCATGTAAATCCTATCGGAATCGGATCGATCAGGCTAAACTAACCTGTAGCTGCTCCGTCCACACTCACAACAAGATCATACAGACATAAATAAAGCAGCGACTGTATTCACCATGACATAGACAGTCTGTGTTTTGCATATCTTTAACTTTTGTCCAGTTTCTGAACAGATATGAGGAGCTGTGAGCTCTGAGTGTGTGCTAACAGCTAACGGCTGATGTGTTGGTCCAATCACGAAGTCATTTCTTGATTGGCAGCAAAAACAACCAATCACAGCAGTGCTTCTCTGGCTGGCTCTGTCCACAAACAATATCACAAACAATAAGTGTTCTCCCTAAGGAATACCCTTTCCGTCCAATGTGAAATGCTGCGGTGTTTTGTGAAATGCTGTGGCGTTTTGTGAAATGCTGTGGTGTTTTGTGAAATGCTGCGGCGTTTTGTGAAATGCTGTTGTGTTTTCTGAAATGCTGTGGCGATTTGTGAAATGCTGTGGCGTTTTTGTGAAATGCTGTTGTGTTTTGTGAAATGCTGTTGTGTTTTGTGAAATGCTGTGGTTTCTTGCACTTCAGGGCCACCGTACAATAGAGATGTTTTTATTTTAAAGTAAATTGAGATGGAACATAGTAAAAACATGTAAATTCTAATGTCCGCCTAAAAAAAAAACATTACTTATAGTGAAAACCACCCTTGAATGATGAGTTTAGTAGACTAAAAGCTTTAGGAATCCAAACTATAACATATAATAAGTACCCTGTATCAAGATTGATGCAAAACAAGTGAAATTTGACCTTTTTAAGAGAGGTTTAGAAAAATAAAGTCCACCTCACCTCTGGGTAATTTGGGAACCATCAGTTCCATTTGAACGTTTTCACTGTAAAAATCATTTTATTACTTTGAATTATCACTATAGGTATTCATTCCATCCAAATACAACTGTTGTGAAAAAATAAATAAAATAAAAATAAAACATACTCTGTTATCGTTTTAGGCCCCACGGACCCGTAATCGCGTCATTTTCAGGAAACAACGTCTAAGGAAGCTTAATATTTAATAAACTATGAATATTTTATATCCATAGAACGGGAAAAAAACTAATTTAACTGATCTTTTTCATTTATTTTTTCACAAAAAACACACAATGCTAACAGTGAGCCTCTGAATTAGCCCCGAGCGAAAAATGCTAACCTATTACTGCACCGAAAAATGCTCCCTTATTACTTATCCTAGCTCCACATCAAACACATTGTTTATGACCGCAAGGAGACACATAATCTAACGGTGCCCACCTCAACACTAAAAGATACAAACTAGCGAGGTTACCAACAAAAACGTACATCAAAACAAGTGGCGCTAGGTATTAGCATTAGCACTGCACCCACCCACCGCGTGTTCCAATGAAAAGCATACATATATATAAATAAAGTATAAAGTATAGGTCAACACATTTCAGTATAACACACCAATTGCGATATTACTCACGTTTGACCGTGGAGCAGGGTTTCTATGTACCGAAAAGTGGGTAGTTTAATGAGTCTGTTGACGACAAAACCTCCGCGCACACAGACAGCCAAGGCAAGCTACCTGAATTAAGTCTCTCCCTAAACCGGAAATACCGGAAATGTGACATCCGGTTTGTCATTCACAATAAAGTTTTTCAAAATAAAGGTACATTTAATATTGACGTATCAAATGTATTCAAATGTCTTACACAACACATGTATCGAGACAATAAATGAACTGTTTATATAGTCGATCAACACTGTGTATGTTACTCATTACAGGATAATCACATGGCACTAAATCAGACCGGCTGTTCTCCTCTGTTTACATCCTGCTGGTTTAAATTATGTGTTCTATAGGCTCTGTGCACAAGATTGAGTTGAGTAGTGAGCCATTCGGTTTTTTTTCGTGGTGAGATGTCTGCTGAGAGGTGCTTGTATACCTCGCTGACTTTGAGGACATCTGGGTCTGGCAGCCCCCCCCGCACGGCCTTGTAACGTGTACTCCTTTGAACACAGCTACATACAATTACTTAGGACAATATATATTACCTTACACCGTCAGCAACTGTAAACTGCTTTGGCATAGTGGAAATGAACACCATGTCACTCACTCTGCCTGGTTTCACACACTATTAATTACACAAAAGAATTGTCAATTTAATTGAAAAGGTCGTTGATGCAATATACTAAATCAGCTCTTGGCACAAAGGAAATACTCATTAAATCATGGATTGGCTGTGAACACATACTGTTCTATTGTATTGCATAGAAAGATGTGTTACTGTTGTGCTTGTAGTGGAAATACTGTTTGTAGTCGTAGATAGAAAAACAAAGATGGAAAACATTTCACCATACATTGTTTAGGAGTTTTATATGTATTGGGTGTTTATGGTTAATGTGGGAAATTAATAAGCAGAGCTGTTGCTGGTAAATTTGTGTGCCATCATAATAGTAATGTGTATACAGCGTTTCGTGAATATCTGGAAAACTATATGCGAGTAGTTTGGAGTCATTTGAGACATGTAAATCGTCAAAAATGGTACATTCTCTGTTAGCTTACGTTCGCCCCGATTGAGCTAGCAACTATTTTATTCGCAATTTAACATGATATTGGATATGGGCTTAACTTGTCCTAGACTGGGATTTTCCCGATCTTTTCCCGAGGAGGTGTTTGCGAAAAAGCGCTTTAAATGCATGAATAACACAGATTTTTCAAAATTGCCAACTTTCTGGGGGGCGGGGCTAATGGAAGCTATTTTGAAATATGTCCGCAATTCCATCAGTAATGTCTGTGGCAAGATTGGGGTAGTTTGGAGAAACTATATGTGACTATCGCACAATAGGGGGCGCTACTGACCTGGTGTACAAAAATGTACTTTTTTTTTGTACAGTCTGGAAAAAGACGTGGGTTGTGAAGTGTGTTCCAAGTTTTGCGTCCGAAAGTCATTTTAGCGATTTTGTGGCATTTAAATCGTCAAAATTGGTACATGTTCCGTTAGCTTACGAGCTCCCCGTTTGAGCAGTCGACTATTCATTCGCAATTTAGCATCACATTGGATATGGGCTGATCTTGTCCTGGTTTGAAATTTGTCCGATCATTTTCCTAGGACAAGTATGCGAAAATGCGCTTAAAATTGACATATTTCAAAATGGCCGACTTCATGGGGGGCGGAGATAATGGAAGCCATTTTGAAATATGTCCGCATTTCCATGAGGAATCTCTGTGCCAAGTTTCGGGTAGTTCGAAGAAACTATATTTGACTACCGCACAATAGGGGGCGCTACTGAGACATATTTGCTAAAACGTCCGATTTTTTTCTATAGTCTGGAAAAGGTTGTGGGCTGTGACATGCGTTCCGAATTTAAAGGCCGTAACTCATTTTCTCCCCTACTTATGGCTCGGTACATTTTTTAACCCTTCGATTTCGAGAAAAAACTGAATAGGACACGCCCACATTTTTCATTGGTTGCGACCCTTTAAATCTCAGTTTATAATCACCCTGCCAGTATGTCTATGACAATATATATTTAGACCATCGGTTCTTGAGATATAAATTAGTTGTGTTTTTGGCGCCCCCTATTGTTCGAAATGAACATTGTTTGTTGTGCCTATTCCCCAAGACACACTGAACCTATCCACCGAAATCTGTGATATTTGGATACATTTTGGATTAATTGTGAGCATTTATGTGTAGGCCACACCCTTTTGCTAATACGTTTTGATTGATGTCGGCCACATTTTTCCACACCTCGTGCTCATTTTGTACGGTAATGTGTCTGCCCCTCCATTGATGCTGTGCACTAAGTTTGGTTTGGAAAATCAAGAAATTGCAATTTATGTTAATATTTCAATGTTTTTCACATTATGCTAATTTAAAAAAAATCAAAGTAGGCGGAGCTTCGGGATATGAAAGGATAATATGTAGAGCTGCTCCACCCGGATAAGTGTGCAAAATTTCAGGTCCGTCAGACTTACGCTGCGACTTTGTAAATTTTTCGAAACACTGAATTTACACAGGTGGCGCTAGAGAGCAAGTTGAAACATTTTCTCCCATCGAATCCAGAATGTTAACATTTTCACCGGTCCTGGCGGCGTTGCCAAATGTCGCTACATGAATAGTGTCGTAACCCCTCAAAAACAGGTCGAAAGTGCAGAACCGGTAACAGAAGAATAATAATACTGACGATTTCAATAGGTCTTTGCACTACGTGCTCAGGCCCTAATAACTCATTATACCCTACTGTCCTACTAGGGCATTGCGTTCCAAGAATGCAGGGTTGTTGGTTGTTCCTAGAATCTCTAAAAGTACAATGGGAGCCAGAGCCTTTTCTTATCAAGCTCCACATTTGTGGAATCAGCTTCCAGTTTGTGTTCGGGCAGCAGACACCCTATCCGTTTTTAAGAGTGCGCACCGGTGTTGTGTCACCGGTGTTGTGTCCGGTGTTGTGTCAAATGATGCACCCCCATCATGAAATGCACCCCTTGTCATGGGAACACGCATTTGTAAATGAAACGTTAAGACCTTAAAACGATGCTTAAAACAAAAAGTAAACGTCCAGCTTTTTTTTTATGTTAAAGTACAGACTGGGAGTCGCTTAGTGGTAGCTCATATAGTCTTGATTCTTGTGGTTAAACTTTTCGCTCCGTATTTTGATGGTAGTGGTGTCGTATCCTGGATTTTGCATTCATTCGTCACTTCTATTTCAGTAATTTTTTTATTTGTGTTTTTCTTTTTATTGTAGTGAGGAGCAGACGGGGATTCCGTTTCGGAGATAGATACAGCGAGAACAAGCTAAACTCATCCTGAGCACACAAACACTCACAGCCGAAGTAAAAACAATAAGTGTGGCTTGATATTGAGTAAGAAAAAGGTTTATAACGCTGTGAGAATGGGTCTGCATTCTCTGCGATCCCAACGTAGTCCGAAAAACGTTCACCCATTTAAACAGTCGTGGTAGATACCTTTGTATTAAACATCATAAATACACAAACAACAATGAATACTTACAGGTTGTGTACCAAAATCTCCCGCTGGTCCAAACAAAGCAGGAGTAGTGCGTGTGTGTTGCATGTAGCAGCCGCATGTGTGCAAACTGCCCCTCCCCCTCGAGAGAGATCTCTCGTCTGGATTGGAAAGATCGAAAATACTAAAAATAATCATAGATGCATTTTTGCAGTCTCTTTGTATATTAGATATACATATAGTATATAGTTGACGACACCAAAACTGCAATATAATGTTTGTGTAGCATAATAAATATGACATATCGTTCTTCAGTGCCCTACGCTGTACATATATCCGGCATGAATCGCTGAAAAGTGTTGGGAAGCTTTGTTTCGTGAAAGGCTGGCAGAGGGTGCGGCCATAGCTCTGGGCATGGCTACTGGGTATCCCTACGTAGTGATACCCAGGAAGTAAATGAGAAATCTCCAACGAGACGTTTTGGGGAGGTATTTTCTGTGTTAGAGTTTTACTCGCTACAGGGTGTACTTTGAGGGTTTTTGACTCTGCAGACCGTTTACATGCATTAAAACGTTCATAACACACAAGGGGGGGTAATAACCGGAAAAGCATGACATGGGTCCTTTAAGACAATCCATCGTAACCATCTTAGGCCTTGCCCTTTCGATCCACCTGAGGTACCACATCATGCCCCAGAGATTGAAACAAACTCAATCTTCCCCAATTCGCTACTTCCTAGGCCCCTGTTGTTGCATTTGACCCGTGTGCCCATGGTAATTGCTCCTCCCACGGGTCCCGTAGGAGAGGACTCTGTGGCCCCACAAGAGCAGAGAAATGCATCACCCCTACGAAGGTGTCAGAGACAAAACAGGGGTAGGCCTCCAGACAGGTATGGACAGTAAGATTGTCGGGACGACAACTGTTAAAGGGGGGAGGAGTGTCACAAAATGAATTTATTTCTGCTTTTTTAAACTGTAGTATGTACTCATGTGTTTCATTGTTGGTGTATAGGCTGCTGTCTGAATATGCTGAATAAAAGGTAGCTTTTCCTATCAATAAAGCTGTAACTATGTGCAAGTACTCTGCTTAAGTACACTTTTCAGGCATTTTTATTAATCACTTTGTTACGTGCCGCAGTTGGTGCTTTTGTGTGTGTCTACCTCCCTGATTGTCTCCAGGTGCAGCCTCTCCCCCAGGTGCTCCCAATCCCCAATCAGGGCCTCCATAAAGGACCTGAGGAAGGCTGCAGTGGCCTCTCTCCTTCTCCTCTGGCTGCATTGTGTGCAGCATGTCTCTGTCTCTGTGTGAGGCCTGTGTTCTTGTGAATTGTTAGGAGATGTGCTCCAGTTTACCTTTTTGTTTATTTTTGTTTGCTTTGCAAGTTGGCTGGTGAGCCCTTTTTCTTGTATCCATTAAAACAGGGGTGGGGAACCTTTTTCCTCTCAAGGGCCATTTCGATGTTTTCAACATCCTCCGAGGGCCGTACAAATTATTGACCTCTGCTTAAAAATACTAAAATCACAGCCCACTCATTTCACCTTTCTTTCATGCTGTGCAAAGAAAAAGCAACCTCTTAATCCAGATATCTCACCATGACTCACACATGCATGCACGTGCAGAGTTGTGGCATGACCACCCAAACAGAAAGATATGGACACAAGATGTGTGCAAATGTATTTAGACTCCTATCCATGTGAACATGATTTAAGTGGGGGGGGACCTAACCTCCTCTAGGGGGGTCCGGGGGGCATGCTTAAAATATTGAAGTTGAAAGCATCAATCTGGTGCACTTTGAGAGCAACATGAAGAGATCTACACCCATATAAAACACAACTGTAAGCAGATTTTCTTTTTCTTTATGGACATTTTACAAATCACTCTCCTTTCAAACTGTATTCTTGTTTATTAATTAATTAACAACTTTTTTTTACTGTCATATAGTATTTTATACCCGTTTACTTTATTCTCTTATTTTTTTACAACTATAATGATCATATAAAGATGTGCCTTTACCTCACTGGTTGTAGAACAAGCTTCTTATATTCGTTAGCATAGCTAGCTAACCAGATGCTAATAACAACAAAGCTATTGACTGTATGATCATTGTGTGACAGATGAACAGATCGCCACTGGGCTTTCAACTGAAGACACAGCCACGCAGAAACTGCAGCATGTGTACGGCTCCTTATATTATGGGTACAGCAGTTTTTGGAAGTGCTGGAGCGGAGCTGCGTTCTGGTGCTCACTGCTCCCCGTCAGAACTACACCCCTGTCATACGAGCCATATACCACGTGATGACACGTTTGGCTTGTGTTGTGTTCAAGGACCCTGACCTTGGCCAGGAAAAACAGGCACTCACTTGTTTAATTATTTTTCGGTCTAGATTTCTTTAATTTTTTTCTTTTTTGCGTGTGTTTATAAATTACCTCCAGGGCCACACCAAATGGTCTCGCGGGCCGTATACGGCCCGGGGGGCGGAGGTTCCCCACCCCTGCATTAAAACATCACTTTGTGGCTTCAGTAGACAGTTTCCTCTCCTTTTTCTCTCGCCTGGTTATTTTGGTGTTTTGTTACTTCCCTTTGTACCCCTAGTTAGGAGGGACTGTAACACACTTATACACAGTGGCGGCTGGTAGAAATTATTTTATACCAATGTCTCCACAGCTGCGATTGGTGGTTATGACTTCTGGTGATGTTAGAGATATGAGAAGACTGATCAATACCTCCATAATCTTCAGTGTGGTTAGCTATGAATCTTCCAAAACATCCAAATACCTTGTCCTGGACATAGTTGCTACAGTAAACTGTGCAACAGTACAGTAGACCCACACAAACTGCAGAACACCGGTTCTTTGGGAACACTCAAATGATTGAATTCCCATTTAAAATCAGGAGACTAAATACGAACCATAGATACGAACATTATATGCAGACACAGACGTGGTTCAGAAACACAGAAATATTAGAAAACAGACCATTAAGGCAACATCTAGTTTGATGGATGCTAGTAGTTATACTGATACCGCTTTCGTCAACAAAGTGACAGGTGGTGTGACAGGTCACACCTCTCCCTACTTATGCAAATTAGCTAAGTCCCGCCCCCCATTGCGAGATCCTTTGATGTGATTGGGTACAATCATGTTAATGAGCTAAGTCCCGCCTCCCATTGTTCGAGATCATTTGATGTGTGTTATAACAGGTAGGTGTGAAAAGCCCCCCTGTGTAGTGCCTTTTGTTGTCTAATTCGTTGATGTTTTGATTAAGGCAGACTCTTTGAAGTTATGTTGTCTGACCCCTGCCCCTCAGAGCCCTTTGTTGTCTAATCTAATTAGCCTTTGATGTTTGCCCTTTGATGTGAGGAGTTATAACAGGCAGGTGTGATTTCACACTGGTGTGTTATAAGCCTTTGATGTTAATCTAGGTGTCTCTTTGAAGTTATGCGTGAGACTGTCTACCCGCCCCCTCCCAGCCTCCCCCCTTTTCTCCACCCCTTCCTTATGGCTATGACGCCAGCAGATAGTGGGGGTGGAATTAGATGAAGATAGAAATACACTCAAACTAAATTAAAAAAGACAGTCATTTCCACTTACCAAGTCACCTTTCAAAAAAGAAAAATGGCAAGACACGCCTCGAATTGGGTTTAATCAGCCTGTGACAACTTACTGCCACAGTCCGGAGCGCTAGTCAAGAAACGAATGCAGCAGCTGGGCCGGGTTCAGAGTACAGCCGAAAGGTCTGTGCGCAAACTTATCTCGCGCCCTCTTTCTGGTCATGTGAGCGTTCATGTGTGTTGGAGGAGGGGCTCTGTAAGGAAGTCTGAAGGAAGTGGCAGATTTCCCCCCGGTTGTGTACTTTCAAATTCTAGCTCACTCGAGATGGTTTCTCCAAAATGACAGGTTTGCATCCATTAAAGTGTAACTAAAAGTATCTTAGTAACACAAGAAAAGAGAATAAAGCATTGATGTCAACAAAACTGGATTGCTCCAATGAAATAATAAATAAATAATTTCAAAAAGTGCTTTTAAAGAAAATGTATTAAGATAAAGTATTTTATTTTCATAAATGTTTTAAGGTTTTGCATACATAAAAAGTGTATCTTACAGTTCCTTTGTGAGAGAATTACACACAAATCTGCAGAGTGTCACTAAAAAGTTTTACGCAGTGACTGACATTCTGTATGTGGGTTCACACCCGAGCTGCTGCAGGGCGTGATTATGCTCTCGGGGGATGGTGGGTTAAGAGTCAGATTCTTAACGAAATCTTTACACATAAATCTGCCGAGTGTCTGTAAAAAGTCTTTAAATAAAAAAACTTGCCTTTTTAGAGTCAGAATCCTAACGAAATCTCCTCAAACAGAGTACTGCATGGTAGTGGTCCGCTTTTATATACAAAAGTGTATCTTTTCAGTAACTCTCTCAGAGAATTTAAGCATAAATCTGTCAAATGTTCAAAACAGCCTTGTTTTCACTGAAATAGCCTCAAAATCACAAACTGACATTAAGAGTCAGATGCTCGACGAAATCTAATAAAACAAAGTACTTCATTATCTACTTTTTCAGCTTTTATACACAAAAGTGCAGGGAAGGTATGCTGATTTAGAACACTGTCTGTGAGATGCAGTTAGTTTTAAAAAATAAAACAAGATCAAATGAAATAAAAACAGCCATTATGTTTCACTCTTTTGTAAAACGGACAGTTTCAAGAAAGATGACACCGTGTTTATGCAGACATGCAAAATATCTGAAGCCCCATAAAAAAAGTTACAAGTATATTGTGTTGAAAATATCTCAAAAAGTCGTAATATTGTATAATGTGATACCTGAGGATATTCTCTTTTTTAATTGTAACGACTGTGAACTAATGTGTAATTACTTTTGACTAACTATAATAAAAGTCTCTCTGAAGAGGGGAAATAATAAAACAATTTAAAAAACATTATCTTTGTCTTTTTATAATTACTTTACACCACTATAAGGAAACCCAATATTAAGTTTTGTGTGAGGTTGTACTAGGGATAATATTAGAATTTTGCTGTACCCATAAAGAATGTGTTTCTGCTCCATTTCACTCCATGAAGCCTCCAGCTTGTACAAGGCTCCGCCTCCACACAACATAACATGTCCCGCCCTCCTCACCAGAACATTTAAAAGTAAGGGGATGGAAATAGATGAAAATAAATACGCTCAAACTAAATAACAGGCCAGTCATTTCCACTCACCAAGTCACTTTTCAAAAAAGAAAAATGGTCAAGAGAAGTATATATATGGGTTTAATCTGCGAGACGCCTGTGACAACGTACCGCCACCCGTTAGGAGCGCCAATTAAGAAACGAATGCAGTATCTGGGCCGGGTTCAGACACCTCCAGCCGAAGAACTTCATGAAGAATGGACTCTGAAAAATGGCGATGTTTGGGGTTATGTATTCAACTATATGGCGAATGAACTGCATTTCTACAATCTGAAGAATGGAGAAACGTATGGACCCCGCAGTGTTAAAGCGACACTGACCTCAACAGATTGGGCTGTGTTAACTCTGGTGTCTTCCAGAGATCTCCACGCAACCACTGTAGTGCATCAAGAAACCATAGTGGAACCAGCGGTGTACAAGATATTTGCAAAGAAAAGCAAAGAAACACAGAGAGCATGCGAGATCAAAGAAGAGATTTCACCGCCGCCCCTCAATGTGGAGGAAGAAAGAGTTATTTCCCCGCTACCAGAAGTGAGAAGAGTCCTGACAAGCACCGTCTGGGAAACTAAAAGCGGACCATCGGGCGATGGTATTACCGTGCAAGCCATTTGGAAACGCTGGGGAAGGACCCCTCGAATGATTTTGTTTTGGAGTATTTTAACTCGACATGCGGAGTTTTTCAGACATCTGTACGGGTGCCTCTGACTGCTTGGCTGAAAATGATTGATGAAAAAGCTACAAAGCTTAAAGAACTTTTTTAACAAAGTCAGACATCGATGGACATTATACTGGTGAAAAAGAATCTCACCTTTACAGAGGACTCCGCCTCCCACTCAACATAACAAGTCACACCCTCCTCACCAGATCATTTTAAACTAAGGACCCCTCAAAGAAAAACATTGTGTATTCTACCTATGTAAAAAGAGTGTCGGGGTTGTCTTACGAAAATGTGTTATCTCTGTAACAAGATGATGTGTTTAAAAATGAATTTTGTGAAAAATACCAACTGTGTGAGACGTCATAAAGACACTCATTTTAACCACAGTGTTTGTTCTCTACAAATGTTTTAAGATTGTTACAAAATGTAAAAAATAAAAATAAAAGGTATGGAGACAAAATTAATTCAGGTGACTCTGGCTTTATTAGGAAAACAAACATATAATACAAATGGGTTAGGGGTTAAATGTAACCATCGTGGACTTAATAGTCTAACAAAATACTCTATCTGAATACATTTGTTCTTTTTAAGAGCACTTTTTGAAATTATTTATTTATTATTTCAGTGGAACAATCCAGTTTTTGTTAACATCAACGCTTTCTTCTCTTTTTTCTTGTGTTACTAAGATACTTTTAGACACACTTTGGTGTATGCAACACTTGTTCAGATAAACAAGGTTTTTTCTTTTCTGATAAACTTACATATTTTAGTTATTTTTAGAGCCGGGACTCGATTAAAAAAATGTATCTAATTAATTAGAGGCTTTGCAATTATTTAATCGAAATTAATCGCATTTTTAATCAAATATACATATTTGACATGAGAACAGTGAGAAGCAATTTTCACATGGATTTTACTCCAAGTGGTCTACAGTCCAAGTGCATGACATTAAGGATTTTGGGAGATGGCTCTGTGGGCCATCTAAGCTAATTTACAGATGGCCCTGAGCCCAATAGAGATTGCCCTGAAAAATGCACGCGGACAAAATGGCACGAAGGGTTTGGGGGGCCTCCGTCCCCCTAGAACATTTAGATTTTTGCAGGTCTTAGATGCTGTCTGGTGCATTCTCTAGACTGAATTATAAGATGAACCACCACAATATTATATTGTACAATTTCAATTTTATTCTTCATTTCACTTGTTTGTTTGTTCTTGTTTGTGTTGATGAAGGCAAATGCCTTCATCAGATGGAAAAAAGTAGAAAACATTACATTCAGTTATAACTGCCAAAACAAACATTATTTACACTATTATGGCCCCTGTTAAAAATGTTTGTAATGTTAACTACTGTAAGTTGGTCGAACGAATGCCTCCTCATCCGGATGCTGACCGAGCAGACCCGAGCAGCAGTCGAGAGGAGCCGAGCGCATCCGCGAAGCACACGTCAGAGTTCCCGTTAGCCAGCAAATCTAAATATCTTCGGTCAAAATAATTTCCCTTTAGAGCAATACCGCTTCAGTTGCGCCACTTATGTGACAGACAAGAAGAGTCAACTCTAATGTCTAACACTTAATGTGGAGAAAGAGATGTCCTGTATGGGTTGATTGTGCGTTGATCTGTTGGTAATGCCTCGGTGTTCCGGTGGGCATGTAAACAAATGCATAATGCTGCGCTATACTTTGTGGCCTCATCCAGTTGCATAGCGACACTTATTGTGTAGTTGTCTTTTAATAAGCAGGTAGTCATATCATTAGCTAGAACTAGCTCTGATCGATATGGACATAAACGCGAGTGAAGTCTAATCTGACGGGAGAGAGAGATCAGCTGCTGCTGACGAGTCGAGACTCGACACGCAGCTCTGCAGAAGCACATGCAGCGGTGAGCGGAACAAAACACACACTTCAGGTTAGAATATCACACGTAGCTATTTTAATTACCTCTCAAACTACCTAAACTAGTTATAGATATGTTTAGTTTTACTGTCGAGTCACTCATTACTGGATCCGCGAGCTGCATGATACTGGCATAATAGATTGCCCAATCGGGCAACCAGCAGGTGAGGCTTCATTGCCCGAGCTAAATACTAGATGGCCCCGGGCCATCGGGCAGTCCTTAATGTCGAGCCCTGAGTCGAGTGCAATCCAGTGAGCTGGTTATTTTCTCAGACGTGGACTTACTTATCCTGGCCCTGAAACCAGTCATCTGGTTGAGTGTGGGTTGGGTCAGGGTGTGGTTCCTTGCACTCGGAGTCGGGCTAACGTCCACGCTAGCTGCTACATGCTTTGCATTTAGGTGATACTTTAGGCTTGATGTGCTGCGGTGATATGCAAATTCTTTTTTGCATAATTTGCACACAACCGTGCTCTTATCGACGCTTCCATCCGTCCGTTTTTTAAAACAAATTTTCCCATCCACGGGGCCGACCAAAGCGGTCTCATCAGCTTGTTCGTTCATGTTTGACTATTGTTCACCGTGGTTTGTTGTTGTTTGAAGTCCCATGCTGAAGTCATGAACGTTAGTTGGTGCTCCAGTATAATCGGTACGCCTGAAACTCATCCAGTGAGAAACGTTCCGCTGTGCAAAAATAAGTGCGATTAAAGTGCGATTAAAATGCGTTCATTTTGTTAACGCGTTAATTTTTGTGTAATTAATTAATCTTAATTAACTCGTTAAAGTCCCGGCCCTAGTTATTTTCTGTTACCAAGATACTTTAAGATACACCTTGATGTACGCAACACTTAACAAAGGGTATAATATGAAGTACTTGGTAAGGAAGGGGTTTTTCTTTAAGGGGTGCAAAACTTTAGAACAGGGTAAAATATTCATTAATTTGTATTGAATTGAGTTTTCTTTTTCTTTTTTGATTTTCAACATACTATTTGTACACAATGACTTTTCCATATTTCTGACATACTATACTTTTTTGACTTTTTTCTGTAGAATCTTGACAAAACTATTTACTACTACTACTTGTTCTTAAATGATGACCTATTGCTGGAGATGAGATGAAAAAGCTACAACGCTTAAAGAACTTTTTTCTAAAAACTCTCAATTCTATAATTGACTCCCCCATTCAATGCAATAAGCCCCACCCTCCACTCAGCAAATCATCTAAAACGAAGGACCTCGCTAAGACAACCGTTGTAAACTAGCCATAGAGCAGAGAAAAGCCAAGACTCCCCCCGCGAGTTGCAGCCAGGAACAGACTCCAGGGCCACCATCAACACCACCATGGGGGAAACCCGAATCTTGCAGTACTACTGCTGCTGATTTTGCTCCTAGGGCCAAAACGTCTCTGTTTATGAACACAGTGAAATCGGAATTGTTTCATATTCTGGAGAGGGTGCTGTATCGGTACAGAGAAGAAATATGCAACGGGTGCCGAGTCAGTAACCCCGACCAGAGGCAACACGATTGTCGGAATGACATGCCCGATTTCTTCTTCAGAAACAATTACAAAGCGTTAATGAAAAGACTTTGGCTCACCGACTTCATTACTGAGATCGACCAGACTCTTATTGAAAAAGGCATTTGCGAGGATGAACGGAGGATAGGACGCGCTTTGGAGGCTTTTCTGCACAAGCTTATAAAATGCAGATGCCTCAAGGAGAGACTTGAAAAGATCCATGCCGAGTTGGATGGAGAAGAAGAAGACTAATAACCAGCAGTTGGATGGAGAAGAAGCCAGGGACTTGTTCAATGCAGTGACTTTTTTCTTTAAGTAAAATAAAAATGGGAAACTACTATGCAAAACGCTCTGTATATATTGATCATAATGTAGTCAATACCCTTTTAATAAGTGTGGTGATGAGGACGATTGAAAACAGAACGAGTAGTGACCCCTGTGTAAAAAGAATGGCTGAAGTTTGTAAACTGGAAGACATTTTGGATATCGTTCGTTCTGGCAGTACTATTCTGGGTCATTGGGAAACGATTGTAAACGAAACAAGTGGTCCTGGAATCTTTATTTTCCGAAACATTCTTTAACATTACCTCAGAAATGAAACAAACATCAAAAGTGTATCATGTGCTCTCATTGTATGCTCTGTTTGTAGATGTAATGCATCTTTGTGTCGAAAACAGCATACACGTGAATATTTTGACTGAAGTGAAAAAACTCCATCACGACATCTCCAGTAATATGGGGAATTCTAAGCTGTAGATGGTCCTGGGAATGCTACAATCAGTATAACTATTGATTTTGTGTGTGAAAAATAAAAAAAGTGGTATTTTACATTTAAAAACTGTTGTCATCATTATAGCAAGGGGAGCGTGTCTGATACATGTGTATTACAGTCCTTCTTGTTGTGTTTTTCAGTGTTTTCTGTGTGTCTGTACACACAAAGCACAAATCATTTAAAACAAACTTTGAATCAAATTTAGAGAGGACCATTAAGAGTCAGAATCCTAACGAAATCTCCTCAAACAAAGTACTTCATTATCTACTTTTCAGCTTTTATACACAAAAGTGTATCTTTTCAGTAACTTTCTCAGAGAATTTAAGCATACATCTGTCAAATGTTCAAAACAGCCTTGTTTCACTGAAATGCCCTCAAAATGACAAACTGCCATTAAGAGTCAGAATCCTAACGAAATCTCCTCAGAGTACTTTCATGGTAGTGGTCAGCTTTTTTAAAAAGAAAAGTGTATCTTTCGGTAACCTTCTTGAGAGAATTAAGCATACATCTGTCAAATGTTCAAAACAGCCTTTTGTTTCACTGACATAGCCTCTAAAATCACAAACTGCCATTAAGAGTCAGAATCTTAACGAAATCTACGGACACAAAGTCTACTTCATTATCTACTTTTTCAGCTTTTTAAACACAAAAGTGTATCTTTTCAGTAACTTTCTGAGAGAATTAAGCATACATCTGTCAAATGTTCAAAACAGCCTTGTTTTCACTGAAATAGCCTCAAAATCACAAACTGTCATTAAGAGTCAGATGCTTTACGAAATCTAATAAAACAGAGTACTTTCTACAGATGAGGCCTCCCACTCAACGCAATAAGTCCCACCCACTCAGCAAATCATATAAAACTAAGGACGACCGTTGAAAACTAGCCATGGTTCTGAGAAATACCAAGTCTGATGTAGCCTACCATTATTATCACCAGGATAACGGATATGGGCTTAATGACTGGATGTTACAAAGTAGGGGAGAGGATGTTCCCGAAGAAGAGCTCTCCTCTATATCATACCCATGTAGGGTCTTTAGGACAAAAGAGGACCATGATAACATGACATATGAAGAATATCTTTCTTTAAAATATGGTATTATAGATAACCTTTATAGAAACAGTATATCTCATACCACTCGCCAAGATCGCAAACGACAATTAGCAGAAAAGAAAAGAAAAAGTAAAGAAAAACGAAGAAAAAGCTAAATGAAAAGCAAACGCAGAATGCGAATGAAAAGAAAAGGGGCCAGAGGACGGAAAACGAAAAAGACAAAAAGAAGGAAGGTGAAAAGAAAGTGAAGACATTTAAATTAGAGGATGGTGTTGTAGAGCCATTACCGGATCATAATAATCTTATAGATCATCTCCCGCTAACCGACTGCTGCGAATGTGTTGAACAAATACCAAAAGCAATGTCAAAAAAACAGAGCATACAATCAGAGCACATGATACACTTTAAATGTTTCATTTACAATACTATTACTATATGTGAAAGCAAAACATAAAACACATTTTCATTTTTGTAATGGTTGTTTAATTGAAAAAACACAACATTCAACACATTTTCATAAAAACATATTACATTTTACCAAGTTAATGTCGTAGTGCATACAAGGTAATAGACTTAACGATTTGCACTGCTGCTTCTCTCCGTGTTTCATTGACAGTGATCGGTTTATCGTTCAATTCACACAGCCCAAGTAGATGTTTAGGGGTCTCTTGGAAGTATACGAATGCATTTTTTACATCAGATAAATGCATTAACATCACATGCAAATTCTCTATCCTTTCGTTCTTCGTTTTAGATGATTTGCTGAGTGGAGGGTGGGGCTTATTGCGTTGAATGGGGGTAGTCAATTATAGAATTGAGAGTTTTTAGAACAAAGTTCTTTAAGCGTTGTAGCTTTTTCATCTCATCTCCAGCAATAGGTCATCATTTAAGAACAAGTAGTAGTAGTAAATAGTTTTGTCAAGATTCTACAGAAAAAAGTCAAAAAAGTATAGTATGTCAGAAATATGGAAAAGTCATTGTGTACAAATAGTATGTTGAAAATCAAAAAAGAAAAAGAAAACTCAATTCAATACAAATTAATGAATATTTTACCCTGTTCTAAAGTGTTGCACCCCTTAAAGAAAAACCCCTTCCTTACCAAGTACTTCATATTATACCCTTTGTTAAGTGTTGCGTACATCAAGGTGTATCTTGGTAACAGAAAATAACTAAAATATGTAAGTTTATCAGAAAAGAAAAAACCTTGTTTATCTGAACAAGTGTTGCATACACCAAAGTGTGTCTAAAAGTATCTTAGTAACACAAGAAAAAAGAGAAGAAAGCGTTGATGTTAACAAAAACTGGATTGTTCCACTGAAATAATAAATAAATAATTTCAAAAAGTGCTCTTAAAAAGAACAAATGTATTCAGATAAAGTATTTTGTTAGACTATTAAGTCCACGATGGTTACATTTAACCCCTAACCCATTTGTATTATATGTTTGTTTTCCTAATAAAGCCAGAGTAACCTGAATTAATTTTGTCTCCATACCTTTTATTTTTTACATTTTGTAACAATCTTAAAACATTTGTAGAGAACAAACACTGTGGTTAAAATGAGTGTCTTTATGACGTCTCTCACACAGTTGGTATTTTTCACAAAATTCATTTTTAAACACATCATCTTGTTACAGAGATAACACATTTTCATAAGACAACCCCGACACTCTTTTTACATAGGTAGAATACACAATGTTTTTCTTTGAGGGGTCCTTAGTTTAAAATGATCTGGTGAGGAGGGTGTGACTTGTTATGTTGAGTGGGAGGCGGAGTCCTCTGTAAAGGTGAGATTCTTTTTCACCAGTATAATGTCCATCGATGTCTGACTCTGTTTAAAAAGTTCTTTAAGCTTTGTAGCTTTTTCATCAATCATTTTCAGCCAAGCAGTCAGAGGCACCCGTACAGATGTCTGAAAAACTCCGCATGTCGAGTTAAAATACTCCAAAACAAAATCATCAGAGGGGTCCTTCCCCAGCGTTTCCAAATGGCTTGCACGGTAATACCATCGCCCCGATGGTCCGCTTTTAGTTTCCCAGACGGTGCTTGTCAGGACTCTTCTCACTTCTGGCAGCGGGGAAATAACTCTTTCTTCCTCCACATTGAGGGGCGGCGGTGAAATCTCTTCTTTGATCTCGCATGCTGTCTGTGTTTCTTTGCTTTTCTTTGCAAATATCTTGTACACTGCTGGTTCCACTATGGTTTCTTGATGCACTACTTCTTCCAATACCATGGTTGCGTGGAGATCTCTGGAAGACACCAGAGTTAACACAGCCCAATCTGTTGAGGTCAGTGTCGCTTTAACACTGCGGGGTCCATACGTTTCTCCATTCTTCAGATTGTAGAAATGCAGTTCATTCGCCATATAGTTGAATACATAACCCCAAACATCGCCATTTTTCAGAGTCCATTCTTCATGAAGTTCTTCGGCTGGAGGTGTCTGAACCCGGCCCAGATACTGCATTTGTTTCTTAATTGGTGCTCCTAACGGGTGGCGGTACGTTGTCACATGCGTCTCGCAGATTAAACCCATATCTATGCTTCTCTTGACCATTTTTCTTTTTTGAAAAGTGACATGGTGAGTGGAAATGACTGGCCTGTTATTTAGTTTGAGCGTATTTATTTTCATCTATTTCCATCCCCTTACTTTTAAATGTTCTGGTGAGGAGGGCGGGACATGTTATGTTGAGTGGAGGCGGAGCCTTGTACAAGCTGGAGGCTTCATGGAGTGAAATGGAGCAGAAACACATTCTTTATGGGTACAGCAAAAATCTAATATTATCCACATCTTTTGCCCCTCACAGAGTGAGACTCTGAGCCTGCATTGATCTCCAGTAGACAGAAAAAAGCCTTGTATGTTTTTGTAAATGACTATTTTAATTTACCCTCAGACTGCTGATTCAGTATTTTAGTGTTTACAGCTTTTCTTTTGTTCTGATCAGCCCCACTGGAGCCGCCATGGAGTGAATGGAGCAGAAACACATTTTTAAAAGAAAACTTCTCTTTGTTGCCTACAACAAAATCTAATATTACACCCATACAACCTCACACAGCTTCATATTGGGTTTCCTTATAGTGGTGTAAAGTAATTATAAAAAAGACAAAGATCATGTTTTTAAAATGGTTTTATTATTTCCCCTCTTCAGAGAGACTTTCTTATAGTTAAATAAAAGTAATTATATATGAGTTCACAATCCTACAACTAAAGAGAACATCCTTAATTATCACTATTAAAACCTAAATAAGCTCGTTTAAATGAATATGAATACCCTCTTTGCAAACAGATACTTCCTTGTAGTTAACAGTTTCACAAAACACTTTAAAAGAAACATCCTTAGCCAGTACAAATCATTTAAAACAAACCCTGAATCAAATCTAGAGAGGGCAATAACGTTTTTTAGGTGTCTTGGTGAGTGTCTTAATTAACATATAGATTAACATCCCATGCTTATCTCAAATCCTCACATCAAGGGGCAACTCCAACGTGTGTGTGTGTGTGTGTGTGTGTGTGTGTGTGTGTGTGTGTGTGTGTGTGTGTGTGTGTGTGTGTGTGTGTGTGTGTGTGTGTGTGTGTGTGTGTGTGTGTGTGTGTGTGTGTGTGTGTGTGTGTGTGTGTGTGTGTGTGTGTGTGTGTGTGTGTGTGTGTGTGTGTGTGTGTGTGTGTGTGTGTGTGTGTGTGTGTGTGTGTGTGTGTGTGTGTGTGTGTGTGTGTGTGTTAATTGTTCTTAAGGGTAGGGGGTAGGTCATTTTTGGAGAAACCAGTTCGAGTGAGAGTCTTTTGCAGTCAAACCGGGGGGAAAATATGCCCCTTCCTTCAGACTTCCTTACAGAGCCCCTCCTCCAACACACATGAACGCTCACATGACCAGAAAGAGGACACTAGATAAGTTTGTGCACAGATCTTTCGGCTGTAGGCGTCTGAACCTCGCACTGCTGCTGCATTCGTTTCTTGACTGGCGCTCCGGGCGGGTAAGCTGTCACAGGCTGATTAAACCCAATTCGAGGCGTCTCTTGACATCTTTCTTTTTTGAAAGGTGACTTGGTAAGCTGAATTGTCTGTCTTTTTTAATTTAGTTTGAGTGTATTTCTACTTCTTTCCACCCCCACTATCTGCTGGCGTCATAGCCATAAGGAAGGGGTGGAGAAAAGGGGGGAGGCTGGGAGGGGGCGGGTAGACAGTCTCACGCATAACTTCAGAGAGACACCTAGATTAACATCAAAGGCTTTCACCAGTGTGAAATCACACCTGCCTGTTATAGCACCTCACATCAAAGGGCAAAACATAAAAGGCTAATTAGATTAGATAACAAAGGGCTCTGAGGGACAGGGGCCAGACAACATAACTTCAAAGCGACTGCCTTAATCAACACATCAAAGAATTAGACAACAAAGGCACTACACAGGGGGGCTTTTCACACCGACCTGTTATAACACACATCAAAGGATTAGACTACAAAGGGGTGTGAGGGGACAGGGGCCAGACAACATAACTTCAAAGCGACTGCCCTAATCAAGACATCAAAGAACGAAACAACAAAGGCACTACACAGGGGGGCATTTCACACCTACCTGATAACACACATCAAAGAATGGGAGGCGGGACATGGGAGGCGGGACATGGGAGGCGGGACATGGGAGGCGGGACTTAGCTCATTTACCAATGGGAGACGGACTTAGCTCATTTGCATAATTGGGGGCGTGTCACCTGTAACTTTTTTATGCATACTTTCTTTTGTATAACTACTGAGGTGTGACCTGTCACACCACCTGTCACTTTTTTGACGAAAGCGGTATCAGTATAACTACTGATGCTGTCAAAACTCAACTATATCCAATAATATGTGTGTGTGTGTGTGTGTGTGTGTGTGTGTGTGTGTGTGTGTGTGTGTGTGTGTGTGTGTGTGTGTGTGTGTGTGTGTGTGTGTGTGTGTGTGTGTGTGTGTGTGTGTGTGTGTGTGTGTGTGTGTGTGTGTGTGTGTGTGTGTGTGTGTGTGTGTGTGTGTGTGTGTATTTATCATTGGCACATAGTATCTGTCCCCGGCTGTTTGAAGAGCAAGCATGGGAAACAAAAGGCAGCGTTTACCTGTTTGCATCCAGCACACACAGTTACAATCACACTCCCTGTAATTGACATAATTAATAGATAGTTTAGCTTCCCACCATCATTTGCTGTGGCCCACTGATGTTAACCATCGTAACTGAAAGGCTGCCTGTCAAACGTAAACATTCAGCCACGTGACTCGCAAACTCTCGTGAGAGTTTTACTCAAGACGGATCCTTTCTAGCCATAACCAACTCACAGACTGCACCGGGCACTGACATTGGCGCCCGGTGATCATCAGATCTGACGACGCTGATTGGCTGAAATTATGTTTCGGAGGCATAGTTTACAGATAGCAACAGTCAGCTGCTAGTGGCTGCTGCTGCACTGGTTGAGGGCTCCTCTCTTAGCGCCCAGATGAGAGAGGGTAATGATACACGCTGCGGCCAGGCAGGAAACATGTGACTTATCAGTAACTTTAGAAATCGTAACACAATTTTAAACGAGATTTTATTGTAGATCATACATTTTACTGATACCAATTATATAATATTTACCTTAAAATAAAAAAATATATTTTTTAAATATATTTTTTATTTTCATTTTTAATGTGGGAAGAGGTGGGGCCACTGCTTATACATTGTTATTTGTATTATATATAACATGTTGGTACCAGACTGTCTATGGTGCTTACTAGCAAACTGAATAAAAACCTATCGACGTGAAGCACATTGGTTAAAGCTAAGGAACAAAACCAGAAAAGAATACGACAGCTAGCTGACATTAGCATCAGTTGATAATAGCCTTAGACGGCCTGTTTGTTTTCTGTATCAGTTTGACAATTAGGGTGCGTTTTGCTGACGGAAATATGTGCCCTGCATATCAAAATACACTTTTTTTAAATCAGTTAAAAGACAAGTTAGAGCAACCAGAGATTTTATTAAGTGATTTTTTTGTTCAAGAAATATATGAATATCATAAATATTGTATACTAAAAAGTTCACATCAAGGGTAGACATATAAAGTAATAAGAAATGACATCAAATAAATAAAGGAAAAAAAAGATTTCTGCTGAAAAAGTAGTCCCTCCTCACAAATCCCATTTGGACCTTTGCTTATAGTTTTCACTGATTTTACAATATTAAAATGTTGCTTGTTTATTTGCAACTAAATTGCTGGGATTCTGTTATTAACCAGCAGACGGTATTTGAACTCAAATTGAACTTGTTTCTCTGTCATCCTCTTTTCAGTCTCTTCATGCATCTTCTCTCCTCACCTGCATATTGAAGTTTGACATCCTTTCACCTAATTTCTCCTGCTGTCAGGTACGTTAGTGACATCAAATATGCAAGCTCATGGTAATATAACACACCGTTTAAATGAAATGTGTTCATTAAACTGATGACATGGGCTTATCAGACCAGGGGGACTACTTTATGTCGGATATGTAGCTTCATTTGATATAAATTGACAAAATGGCTAACTTGAATCACTCGTAACCTACGTTTTATTTTCCCTGTACTCTCTTTTATGAGTTAAAACTGTTGACCGAAATTGAAATAATAATGAATATCCTTACAGTCTATAAAGCAATGTCAAACCAAAACAGATGCCTACATTGGGTCTGTACAATAAATGAGTGTTTTTAAACGAGCAGGGAATGCGAAACATATCTTTTCCAATAAATACATTAAATATACATAAAATATTATATGACATTTGAACATCTAATGCATTGCAACATCAAAGGGCAACAGCTCACGGCCAGGTGTCACTGGATAATAAGACAGTGGTGAACGGTCACTTAATACATTTACTGAAGTACTTAAGAACAGTGTTGTGGTTCTATACCTGAGTATTTCCATTTTCTGCAGCTTCATGTTATAGACAGTGAACATTTGACTTACATTGCACTTGGACTATAACATCTCTAATGTTGATAGGCTGCCTTTGGTTTGTCATTTTATTTGTTTCTCTTTTGGTATTACTTTGATGGTCACTTATAGTCCAAATGTATCACTAAAGTGTTAAATAGTGAATATATGTTGGGATTATGATTACATTCCTGTTTTCATGACTATTAATTCCTTGCTTTAAGATGTATTTAATAATAGTGTAATTCATTTAGATGTAGGCCTATAGGCCTACTCTATTTTATCTGTATGTGATGCAAAAGAAACTGATTTGAAATATAAAAAGGGTCAATATTAAGGGATGATGTTTACAATTATTTATGACCCACAATCCTTTGTTCAATGAAAAACACATACCCTGGGTCACGTGATATTATCACTGAGGCGGAAATGAAAGTTCAGTAGCGACAGCAGCACAGAGCAAAGCTGAAAAAGGTACGTGAAAGATTACATTTAAGCCAAATATCTGAGTGTTTCGGTAGATATAGCTGTTCTGACATGAACCACGTAACTGCCAATGCGGTTCAGTTTCGTGTCAAATGATTAGAACAGCTTTTATTGTCATGTCCTTTTGTAAAATCCCCCTACGAAGCTCGCTCGCTAACAGTTAGCCTATTATTGGTAAAGCTAGCCAGAATTAGGCACATCTGACCGGATGTGTTGAGACTTTCCTTTCAAAACAAATGCCAGTGGTTCGATAACATGCATTGTGTGGTTAACAACATTGAATAGAGATACGTGATGCCATTTTCCTTCAGTAAATAATCTCCCCAAATGTACATGTTTGGTTACTTGTGTGATATTTCATAGTTTTAACATCCAGCATCAATCGTCTCTTGAGTTGTAGTTTGAAAAACTCAACAGGAAGTCAATATTTTCTTTGTCTCGCTTGACGGTGGTGAATAGAAATGCCTTGATCATCTTCCGTGTTTGTGTTTTGTGCGCATCAGCTAAGGGTATTTAAATACGTAGACAATGAAAACTGTGTAGCAGGGAGAGTTGGATTGTTATTAGTCTGTATGAAGTTTAGCCAGAATCCACTGACTAACGGATTAAGCTAACGCTGCGTAGCCGGGTAAGCTTTCGCAAGGTTCACGGGAGATGTTGTGCGCTTTTGTTGTCATTGCTTTGATCTACTGTAACAGCCCGGAGACAACTTTCAGGTGTGCATTTAGTTGTTCATACATTACCTAATGGTTTGATTTTATTATGGCCAGGTCCCATCTGACCATGCATCTCTTGGTTTGGTCTGGTCTCAGGCTGAGATGCCAGCAGCAGTCACCTTGGTGGGGCAGCGAGTAACGTTACACTGAAAACACAATCAGATCCCCTCCACAAACCCGTCTTAATGTTAGTGTCTTTTCTTAATATACACAGTGAAGATCATCATTAACCAAAGCTCCACACTAGATCTCAGCTCTGCTGCATATTGTCCTTGTGTGCAGTCCTCTTTGCATCCAACCATCTCTGACTTTGCTCAAGGTGATGCTGTCAGGGTCTGATGAAAGTGCTGGCACTCTAATGGGGGAATCACTGTCCTGCCTTTATTGAAATGTCTCTTATCAGGCTGATAAATATACCTGTAATGTAAGTTTTACTCTATAAATTGCATTCGATATTGAGGTAATCAAAATGTAACAAAGTAATCATAACATTACTTTTATATTTTGATACTCAGATTAGGTCATTCACTACATTTATAGTAACTGTCCTGTCTTTATTGAAAATCCGGCTGCTCAATATAATTGTACGTTTTAGTCTAAAGTGTTGTTTTACATTTTGAAATATTGTGTGTGTGTCTGTTTCAGAGCTGTGGGGTCATGGCAGCTGCCAGCGTGAGCAGACCTGGCGGGGCCCAGACTACAGAAAAGTCTCAGTTGATCTTAAAAGGTAATGATCTGTTTTCTGCTCACTCAATGACTAACTGGGACATTATACAAGAAATGGTCTGGCATGGCTTCCAAATCAAAGACAGAACAGGAGCATGGCCCTTACTGCAGTGCATCAAACATTTGTGTGTGTTTATCTCAGAAATTGGGTACAAAAGTGTCTCTCTTTTTTATTTCTGTCTTTATTCATGGTGGCAGCACATTAGGCAGTAGGATGTTATCTGTCCTGTCCATCCAGCATAACATGAAAACACCCTCTCTATGGCACACCAACTTATAAAGCCTTTTATTTATATTTTAGGTACTTCTTTTTTGAAAACTATGGGTCAACCTGACAATTTACAGACTGCATTTATCCTCTCAGTTTTTCAATAAAAACTGCTGTTCATAGGGACAGAACGTGTCGGATAAATATACATTTGTATATGTTGTGTTTTGGCTTTTGATCATTGTTTAATGACTTGTGGAAATCTATTCTAGTAGACCTCACCAAGGGAATTATGATCAGTAGAAATGGCCATGTCATGGGACCTTTTAACGCTGTGTGATTAAAAGAATAAACACAAATGGCAGGATAGGCACACATATTTGCTGTATCTTGCCCCACTGAAAAGGCACTGTACCGATACTGTAAAAATATTGGCATAGTTCATCCCTGTGTTGCTTGGCTCGAGCTGTAGCATGTAGCTATTTGTTGTTTGTATATATCACGCAGTCTGTCTTCCGGTTGCCTCTTTTGAGTGATGAATACACACTACCGCCACCTGCTGGTAAGGAGAGTTATTGCCACTCACGCATGCGCAGTGCGTAGTGCGTACTTGCTACTTGGCCGTCGGCTGAAGTCTTTGCGGTGTGTTCCATGCGACTTTTTGGCCAAGACACAACAGTCGGGTCCGTCGGGACGTGTTCTTTGGTGTCAGTTTGGTGTGTCAGGGCCTTAACACAAACCACTACACTGGGAAAATGATTTCAAAAAAGAAAGGAAAATCAGTATACGTACTTATACTGGGATATTAATTATGCATGATATGCCGATGTTTGGTTAACACTCAGTTAGCATAGCATTAGCAGTCTCTGTCCAGATGATTCTATAGGGGTCTTTGCCTGTAGATCCGAAGGTCCTGTATCCACCCGGTTGTAAACCTGACATGATCCTCTAAATGGTTAATGTTTTTTAATTACACACAGGTGTACACACCAACTCTAAACACCAGAGAGGACTGACATTAGTAACAGTGATCGATCTGTTATTTCCTTAATTCATACAGACAGATGTCATTAATTAACCTTTTTTTAAATAATGCTTCTCTGTTTCTGCCTAGAGCTTCTCTTTGTAACGGCATTTATAATAATTTCATACTTTATTCATTTCGGATGCAAAACCGCTGACGGATGACTTGGGAACGCTCATATATATTGATAGCTGCTGCTGTTGCCATGGACGCCATCCTCCACAAATGGCAGCCCCAGAATGCACAGCGTTTCCCATTCCTTATTGGCAACAGAAGCACGCCTATAGGCGCGTTCACACCGGAGTACTTTTCCCCCGTACTTTTCCCGTTTAGTTCCGTTAGTACCCCTAGTGTCGCGTTCACACCAAAAAGAGAACTTTTACCCCCATTTTTAGTGCCTAGAGGTGGTACCAAAAAAGTACCAATTTCTATTGGCTGGGCGAATTGCAAACCACGCCCCGTAAAACTCTGAAAAGTTTTTTTAAGCCGCCATTATATTTGCTGGCATTAGCATTATTAGCATTAGCATTATCCCTGCGCACAAACGGAGAGAGAATAACTTATGGCAACACAAATAAAAACATGGGAGCGGTGGAATGATGAGGAGGTGTCTGCGTTCTGGCGATTTACTCGGAAGGCTTCAGTAGAAGCTGCTGGGAGTCCCCAACTCCGGGGACTTCCGGCCGGGGACTTCGGGTGGCAGTATACGCCGTGAAGTGGTTTGTGGCATGCCAGTAAACCCAAAGCAGAAGAAGACAAAGTGACGTCAGCGGCTCATTTGCGTAATCTTCCCTCAGGGAAAAGTACTCCGGTGTGAACGCGATTGGTACTTAGTGCCCTGGGGTAATAAGTGCCGGCACTAAGTACGGCAAAGTACTTGGTGTGAAAGCGGCTTATGACACATTATGGCTCATAGGGACGGAGTGGCGCAGTGGGCTGTGCGTCGATCATCAGATCAAGGGTGGCGTTGCGTCAGGCCGTTGTGTCCTTGGGCAAGACACTTCACCTGAATTTCCTGCGGGTACTGTCCACAGTACATGACCGTTACATGTATGATATGTGTGTAATGTGTATTTGTAAAGCGCTTTGAGCATCTGGAAAAAGCGCTATAATAAATGTAAGGAATTATTATTTTGAAGGATATGCAACCGCTGTTAATAAACTCTCTTTAGCAAGAATCGGCACAACAGTCAAGTCACTAAATGTCACCAGGGCGCATCGTATCCACTGTAGTGCAATCACCGTCGTTTAAGTACACCGGTAAGCTAATATTCATAAGGAACCGCCAGGTCGGACTCGGTATAGTTAAACATTTTCACCAAACTTTTAGGTTTTAGGGTAAGGTTTTAAAACCAACTTTTACCCTTTTTATTGTATCGACATAACAGTTCCTGGTGTTAAATCCTCCTTCATCTGTGTTTGTGGATATAAGTGATCTGTGGTTTTGCGCAGAATCAATTTTTTTCTTTTTACTCTGAGAGCAGCTGTTCCACATTCACCAACTTGAGGAAACATGCGCAGCGTTTACTAAAAGCGCTGCATAAGCAAAACGCTGAAAACACAGAAATGAAGGGTATCATCGATAGTGAGCAAAAGCCCTGGTTAGTTAAGTATCACTGGTGTAATATCCCTCAAGTGAATTCGTAAGTTTAAGCATGAAACAGTTGCATTGATGTTTTTTGTGTCTGTATCTCCTCAAAGACCTTTCCTATGGACAGCCCATAAAAGTACAGTGTGACCCAGGTCTTCCCGTTTCCTCTTTTCTACACAACCAATATTATTTCGCTCCTCCTCTACTTCATGATGGATCTGCTGTACCCCTCCTCTCAATCCTCCCTTCCTTCTCCTCTTCAGAGATCTGCAAATGTGTTGTCTGTGGAAGAATGCCTTTCTCTCTCTCATCATTTATTCATCCATCACCTGTCCTGATCACACTTACCCTGAGAAACACTACCAGGCTTCTCAGTTTGCAATCCAGAAGTGATTCAAGGATGAACAAATCGGCTCTCATATGACTGACACCATGATGTCTGCATACAGGAAGTCACTAAGCCTTTCTAAGCCCAGCTGTAGGCTTTTACATCAATTGCAGAGCTGACATTTAGCAAACTATCACAAATATAGAGAGATGTTTTCAGAAGGGGTTTCATTAGTTCTCTGTTAGGAACCACTCAGGAAGTCTTTACATGAGGGTCAGACAGCAGTTATAATGTGTCTCATGCCTTCATTTCATTAGGTTGTGAGGTTCAAATGGTGATAATACCAGCATAAAAAACATAGGTCAACATATTTGTCCATAGAAGCACTCTGATGTACGTCTTGAAAAGCTTTGAAAGCTTTTCATTGACCCAAGTCTCGCGAGAGGGAACTAAATTTGTATCCCAGATGTCTTTTTCCTTTTTTCCACTAGAGGGCAATGTTTATGTTTGTTTGCCTGCCTTACCAGAGGAGTTTTGTCTCAAATGCATACAGCATACCAATGTTTAGTATGGAGGGTGTACCTCCAAGCATACAAAAGAAAAAAAATGTTTGGCATGGCTCAAGGCAAAATGTCTCACATCTGGGAAAAACTCAAACTCATTTTGAACAGTAGTAAACCAGCTCGGGCAAAACCTCACAGAGGAAAACATTTTCTTTTAGTATAAACAGTGACGTTTGTAGACGTCCTCTATACAAAGTGCAGAATCAGTTTACTCCAGTGATGCTGAGGAACAGATCACTGATCGCTGCTGCATGAACTGTAACAAAACATTGGAAAAGTACTAGTTTTAACTTTTATTTTAAGTACATCATTGAATAAATACAAATGTCAACCTGTGTCCTTAGAGAGCTTAAGGTTTTGAATCTACTACTGATATAAGTGTAGTGAATGTATACAGATGTAGCACTCCAGATCAGACTCACATGGGTGTGTCCCAGTCAAAAGCCCAGCGGATGCCAGTGGCTGGGGGTATTGCCAAATTGCTAGAGGGCGTTGCCCAATTTCCCCATTTGTTCAATTACAGGATTTAACCATGAGATGGCGCTTCATTCACAAAATACACAAAGACAACTGGGTGTTGTAGAACTTAGTCTGTTTGCAATGTTTGCAGCTCTGCAGTTGTGTTTGCTGAATAATGTAGCATGTAATCACTTATTTGTTACTGTATGGTTTTCACAAGCTACTATAATGAAAAAACATCAATATTTTAGATCAAATAAAGTATATAGTTTGCTTTATGCAGTATATTTCTTGTAATATTGTTGGGGTGTTTTTACACAGTACAGTAGATTGAAGTAAATCAACGTATACATTAAGATAAGATAAGATGGACCTTTATTAATCCCGTGGGGAAATTCAGTAGTTCAAACAGCAACAGGGTGAGAGTGAAAAACAGGACAGCACAGATTTACACAGATTAATAAAATCAAAAATGCGATAAAAATAATAATAATGAGAAACTATGAAATAAGAAATGAATAAAACTAAAATGTAATTATCATATTATAATGTATTGTATTATTAAGTAATATCATACATTAACCCCATTATAGCAGATGCCACATTGAATGGATGAACACATTTATGCATCAATAACTATGTATTTAATATTAACTCTTTGGAGTCGACCGTCACGCCGGCGTGATCAGATCACATGACCTGTTCAAGCCGGTGCCGCATAAAAACAACAGTCCGGACAACATTGCCGTGTGTTTCTGTCGAAAGTACTGGCTTGAAACTATATGCCAGTCTTTGTTTCATGCAAAAATACCCAATAAACACGGACATACGATGATATAAAGTTAATACAGATATATTTCAGAAGTATGAATAATGGAAGCACATGTTTTAATATCTTCGCCGTATTTTATCATTTTACGAAACGGAAAATACTGGAAACTGTAGATTCTGCTCAACAGGATGTATTTACCAGGGAGGGGGTGAGGTAATCAGGTAAACGGAGTGATACGAAACGAGACGAAAAGAGACGAAGAGGGACGGCGGGCACCGAAGAGAGACGGCGGGAAATGGAGAGAGACGAAGATATACGAAGACAGGCGGCGGGAGACGAAGAGAGACGGCGGGATACTGCGATTGAAGTAAAGTGACAGACAAACATTGAGAATTTAGATATAGTTAGATAGATTTAGAGTTTTGAAGATTTAACTATGATGAAGAGAACTCTGAACGTGAGTCAAGCTTTAAGCTTGTTTTTTGACATGGAGGAGGAGGAACCTGTGATGTTGCCCTCTGTGTCGTAGTTGACAGAAACCGCTTTGAAGCGTGGCACAGATAATGTGTATATATTAGGGCTGTCAAGTTAACGCGTTAATAACGCGTTAAATGTGGAAAGTGACCCTTGGGAGAATTCCTCCACACATTCCGATGGCCAATTCGTTTTAAACAGAGTTCGCAACACAGGACAGCATAGGCAACATGGGGGGTGTGGGCTGGTGAACGGTCTGGTCAATGTTTGTAAACACAATCCCCAGGATGTGTCCTAATCAAACCAAAAGAGAAAATGCAGATATCGTTCTCTCTCTCGACTCGCTGGTATCTCGAGCTGAGCGCTCTTTGGTGTTCAAAGTGCTCACAGGCTGGGCTGCTGTGTATATCTAGTGTATTCATACTGTACCCCTCCTCACTGTTTATTCATCATTCAACCATTTACACCTTCCTTTTTTCCCATCAAGAGGTTGAAAAAGATTGAGTCCTATGTTTCCAATTGGTTCCCAAATCTGAACATTGACCAGTGGCATAAGATCAGGAGCCGGGTAAATGAGAGACTGAGGAGCCCCCGAAAAACAGATCCCGAAATAGCTCGTCCTGGTTTCCGCAGCAGATAGGCCTACAGTATGGTGTCTGTTATGTCAGTTATTTTAAATAAAACGTTGAAAACTGAACTTGAAAATTGTTTCCTCTTTTTATTTTGTTTATCATTTTCGGGGCGGGGAGACGTGGGGAGACGTGTGTGATTACAAATTAATTTGCAGAAATGTAAAGTGATCTACCTAAGTTCTATTCATATTCTTGACGGGAAGAGCCGTGTCCATATGGGTGGCCATATATGCATTTGAAAAGCAATATAAATCACACAGTTATTATACAATAGGCTATACAAGCACCATCGATAACCATTACCTTTATCCAATAATAATTTAGTTTAATGTTTAAATCCTCAGACTTCTCCCCCGCGGGACCGTGCATAATCATGACCTCTGCAGCGCATAAATCTGCTGCTGTGCGCGTCACATTGGAAATGGCTGAGGTGATGCTCTCTAGTGGAGAATACAGCATTTTCAATAACACTTCCTCAAGAGCAAAATCCAACGTCTGGGTGGCTGTTGGTGTCATCCTAGATGGAGGAAATAACCAACCAACATCCCACGCTTTTTGAGACAAATATGCAACTGCATGTGTTAATAATTGCACGTTTTCACTACTCATATATAGGCTAGGCTATGCGGGTTCGGGTCGAGTTGCGGATCTTGTGCCGACGGGTCGGGTCGGGTTGCGGAACTAATTGGCAATATGTGTGGGTAGCGGGGCGGGTTCGGTATTGCACGTCGCGGGAGCGGGTCTTGAAAATCAGACCTGTGCAGGACTCTGCATCAGGCACCTTCAAGTTAAACAATACTACAGTAAACAATTAACACAGTAGGCCTAAATTATGTGGATTAAACCACATTTATTTCGTTAAAAATAAACGAAATATGATTTTGTTTGAATGATTAAATGTCATCAGGCACCTTCAAGTTAAACAATCAGGTGCACACTTTAATGTGCCGCCACCTCCGGACTCGGCTTGACTCGGTTTAAAGAATGGACAAATGTGTTTAATCGTTTATGTCAGATATGTACTAAGTAGCCTAAATACATTTGTTCCTGCTCAAGATTAGATTCAACTGTATTGTTATTGCACATATTGCAGGTACTGAGACAACGAAATGCAGTTTAGCTTCTAACCAGGGGTGCAACAAGCAGCGAAAAGTAATGTGCACAATACTACAGTAAACAATTAACACAGTAAATTATGTGGATTAAACCACATTTATTTCGTTAAAAATAAACGAAATATGATTTTGTTTGAATATTAAATGTAGGGTGAATTGCCCTAATGTGGGAAATGTTTGCATTTCAGACTTCGGGAATATATTGCGATATGAAGCCGATACAATAACTCAAAATCCAGTACCATTCCGAAATCCCCACTAATATTAGACACTAATAATACATGATACATTAAATGATCGTGAGGATGATGATTGAAAATTGTTTGTTTGAGCCTGGATGCATTTCCTGATCTAAAAACATAGCGATGGTTTTGTACTTTAAATTAAACATTATTTTGTTAAATATAAACATGGTGATGTTTAGTAAATGATTACATGTCTCTTATTTAGCATAGAATATTATCCTATCCGTGACATATGGATCTTAACAAATATCTGCTATATCAGATACCTGTAGATCAGCTGTTTATTTCACATGAGTTCCAGTGTGGCAGCTTTTCATGGCTCCCCCTGGTGGATCCATGATCCATTGCAGCTGGTTTCATTATAATTAAATGTATTTATCAAGGGGGCGTTTCAAGTCCTGCGGGGGGGTTTTCCTTTTCAGCAGGGGCCCACCCTGTGCCGATCACGGACCCGCACGGGTAGGCGTCTGAAATGAAGCGCTACATCTGTATAATGTGTCACAATGTAGCTGCCCTGATCATGATCTTATGAATGAGGATGCGGCGGGACAGGTTTCAGGTCTCCAAGCAGTTTGTTCCAGAGTAGCAGAACAACTAAAAGCTCCTTCACCAGATCTAGGTCTTATTATCTTAGACTGCACTGTAACTTTTATCTTTTAATGTTTATTTTCTTAGTTTTTCTTTTTAATTACTGATTTTAAATGCCATTTTCTGAATGTCTTACATTTTTGTAAAGCACCTTGAATTGCCTGGTGCTGAAAGGTGCTATATAAATAAACTTGCCTTGCCTTGCCTTATTGTACACAGTTACATCATGAACGGTGTGAGTGGATTGGAGTCAATAAGCAAGCCTGAAGGGCTTTAAATAGGTCTGTATTTTACTGTGAGCCAAAGAAATGTCTAAAGTGCTGCAGTCATTGGCTTGTCTTTGTGTTTGATTCGGAACAGCTGGTTTGTGTTTCCTCTGATATGGAACCTTTGACCTGTAACACGTTCATAAATAGAAATACATTTCCTTATTGTGGTTGAACTGTGGCCACAGTCAAACCGTGTGTATCTTAATGCGACACATTTTGTTTTACTTTTCAAGAGATTTGCCAGTTTTACAAAAAAAAAGACACATTGACAAACACATTTTACAGATCTAATATTTTCCTTTCTGACAGTTCTTGTTATTGTTGTGTGTGTGTGTGTGCTCTCAGTGGTTTCAGCAAAGCCTCAGTCTCCAAAGCTGCCAAACCGTCCCTCCAGACTCAGCTCCTTCGTCGAGGTGACTGCAGACGGCCTGAGCAGCGAAACCAAAAAAACCGGCAAACGCAGCGGACACCTCGAGCTGCAGTGGAACGAAGACCTCACCCTGTGAGAACGCACACACAAACACACTGGCATTAGTACAATCCTGTTCTTTTATCGCTTGTAAACTTCTTCAAACAATTGTGCATTCATCCCTCTTTGTTGTTATGCATGTGTACTTATGATGAAAAAGTTCTAAATAAGAATATTCCCCTCTAGTAGAGGTGCTTCATTTTGAAAGTTCTGCTGGATATGCAATCTTTTTTTTTTTTTTTAAATGGAAGCTCATTTTAAAACCAGGGGGGTTAAGCAGTTTTGAAGAAATCTGCCTACATGCAGTATTTGTTGTACTTTTGATGAGATGAGTTGATAATGTGTGTGTTGCTGTGTGCTGCGCAGTAATGTGACGCCTCAGAGCCGCCTGGACCTGAAGCTGTGGAGTTGCCACACCCTGAGGAAGGAGCTCCTGGGCAGCGCCACCATCGACCTGCTGGACACACTGCGCACACACCACGGCAAGAGTAAGGACACACAGGAAACTATTGAGAACATATTTTGATGACTTTTCCCCATAGTGTTTAAAATAGCATAACTTAACTTAGTATTTTGATAAACTGGAACAAAAACATGGGACAAGTATGAGTTTGCAGCAATATTATTCATATACATTGGAAAAGAAAGAAAAGTACGGAGAGAACGAGACAAGACTGGAACTGGCAAACAACAGAAGTGGGGAGAAGAGACAGTCATTTAGAACTGTGTGAAAGGGTTTTCTTCTGAAGTCTTTCATCTTTAGCTAGCTGAAGTTTATTGTATTAAAAAAGACCAGGGTGCAAATCTGAAATAAAAAGTGATGTTCATACTATTCCATTTTGTCCATTGTATAGCATCACCTTTTTACCCTCTTAACAGGAAATACAATTAATCTTTCGGAAAAAAGCTCATCTTCCTACATTTTGAATTCCACCACCAAGGAATACTCTGTTCACAAGTTCTGTACATGCTCCAAATATTTCTACATTTATCTCCAAGTTCACAACATTCTGACAAATAGCGAAGTTCAATCTGATGTAAGGTTTTCCATAAAAAAACAAAAACATAAAGGAGACTGTGAGCCTCTCCACTCCACGGAAAGAGCAAGGTTTGGGTTGAACACAGTCGTTTATTAGCACCAAAACAAAGTACAGTCCACGGGTTGCAAAACGTTGCCCGTGTGGGATCCTTCACAGGTCCTTTGGCGACCTTCCAGGATCCCGCCTACTGCAAGACAGACCAGAACCAGGTTACCACATGCTTTTATTCCGATCAGCTGTCTGGCCTCCGGTAGCCGGCGCCCTAACCACACCCCACTGCCACAGAGACTTGCACATAATGCTCAATGTTAAAAGTCAATGTATTCATCTCACAGCAGTGAAGTCTCTGGGCCCTTCTCACTTCGGTTAAATGGATTCCTTGCGTCCCTCACTTGCGTCGTTTCCCTGCGACTAGTCCCTCCCACCAGGGAAGCATGGAGAGATGCAAGGAAACCACGAGAAGCAGGGAAATTAGTTTTAGTTTTCCTCCGGAGTATCACGTGAAGCGACGTCCGTTTGTGATGACGCTGCACAGCAGATCGTCTGACAGCAGCCAGCTCTGTCCCCGTTATTTCCACACACACTCTGTTAGCACACATTTACTGACACAAACATTTGTATCATCTGTTGTAGACCCAAATAAATAAAATCAAATAAGAACTAATTCTCAAAAAAAATAAACGCCATTCTTAAAATGAACATTAGTTGGATTAATATTGATTAGAGTGCACAAAATAAATAAAATAATTCAGAGAAGAAAAATAGATATGTTATCTATCAAAACCCAGTTAGATTAACATTCATTGGATTGCACACTTTGTTTGTTTGTGTGGATATGTAGCAAATTAACATTTTAAATAGCACTTAATGACTGACTGAATGGAAATGACAATAAATGAAAATGTAAAACGAAAAAAGCGATCATGAAAATGTTTCCAATAAATGAATAAAATGATTTTTGACCACTTTGTTGTTCAGATATATCACATATTTGTAACTAAATGAAACATGAATTGAAACAAAACACGGTATAAACTGAGGAGTGACTCTCGTGAGGTTCATGTATTTTCTTCACTCCGCTGGGAAACTGCTCTCATGTCAAGAAGCATCAGATCAGTGCATGCACTGCATCGTCCAATCAGTGAGCAATACACAGTAAGGGGGCGGGGCGAGTGTCTGAGGATTTCATCGAAGGATGGTCTGGTGGTTCCTCGGTTATAGCTCCTCCATTATCGCTCCTCGCTCCTCGCTGCTCGGTCCTCCGGCAAAAATAAGGCCATTGGGAAGCTACTCAAGATGGCGCAGACAAATCAACTTCCGGTGAGACCGAGGAGCGAGGAAATGAAAAATAAGAGAAGTGAGAAGGGCCCTATATCTGGCTTCCTTTACATTTTCATGTAAAATCAGGTGACCACCAAAAGGCAAATGGCTTCTCACTTTACGTGTTAAGGAGGATTACTTAAACACTCAACAATGAAATCTGACGGCCCGTGATAATGAGAAAGGCATAGCAAAAGATACACAGGATGTCTTCCGCAATACCACTGCATTTCTGAACCACATTCAGAGAATCCTTTGACTCTGATGAGGTGCAATAGGTCTGCTCTAGTTCATTTTTCAGTACTCTGAATTTGAATTGTTCAAACAGAATTCTCAGTAACTGCTTATAACCTGCGAGGTTGAATTATATCACATCAGTGACTGTGTGCAGGTCTTAGTGTAAATAAAACATTTGATAATATTCTTCAGGAGAATTGCCTCCATTGTGCTTAGCTTCATCACATTAACCCGACTCCTTCAGGTTTCCTCTGGTGTTTCCTTGAAATGGTGACCGACTTGCTTACTGGCATCACTGACTTTCTGTTTAACCCTTTATTGGAGGAGCTGCAGCAATATGCTTACAGGTCCATTTGTTAAACTGCCAATGGTGCATTTCCCATCGTGTATAACTGCATCAAGGTTTTGATATTGGTGCTCGTACAACATGTGAGTTTTGGTACTGACACTAAAACGATATATTAACTGAACAAAGAACAGTTACAATATTAACATTTGGCATTTTGATAATATAATAAGTTTAATCGGTCTAAGCATTCAGGACCATATTCAGCACGTTCTGTACTTGTAATATTGAACAAGTTAGTCAGTAGCCAACTGGAGAAATGTCACTTCCTGCCACAGAACTAGCTTCTGAACCCACTATGAAGTTATGCCCAACATCCATAAAGATAAAATGTCAGAATCACTGTCAGAATCACTGTGGGTTCACACATTTAACAGCAATAACAGGCTGTGGGATTTCCTCGTTTCCACCTCCACTCAACCACCTTCCTCCTCCACCATCTCAACCACTCATCCTCTCCCTCTGTTCTCCTCCCCCCTCTAGTGGAGAATGTCCAGCTGAGTCTGGTGCTGCAGACGGAGAACAAAGGCTCGGTTGTAGTGGGAGGCGAGCTCAACGTCTGTCTGGACGGCATGGCTGTTGATCTGGGCACATTGCCCAATGGCAGCGCGGCAGCAGACAGTGAGTCCCGCCTTTTACCGCACACACGCACACACAGTGAAGGTTATAACAGAAATGTAAAGAAAACCTATATTTCACAATAGAAAGGGTCGAAAAACTACAATATTCTCAAAGAAAACACATTTAACAACAACTTCCTTTCAACAGCGTAAACTCGCCTTCAAAATAAAATCATCTAAATAAAACAGGAAGTTAACCTAAATTACATTTAAAGGTCCCATGTCATGCTTTTCCGGTTAGTATCCGTCCCCTTGTGTGTTATGAAGGTTTTAATGCATGTAAACGGTCTGCAGAGTCAAAAACCCTCAAAGTACACCCTGTAGGGCAGGGGTCTTCAACTAAAATTCAACGAGGTCCAGTTAGAGAAAATCTCCCCATGCAAAGGTCCGGAACATCAAAATGTTTAACTTGCTTCATGAATTAGTGTGATATATATTGAAGTGACCTGTAGCTTTATCAACGTCTGCATGTAATCAACAGCTGACTGCCAATCAAATAAAGAAAGTACAATTCAAAAACAACAATATTTATTGTCAATTAACATTAAATACTGTGGATATGTGTAATGTTCCTCTCGGGCTGCATTTACAAATAAAATAGAGAAAATAAATAAAATAGCTTTTGAAAATATGTGCATCTTAAAAGTGCTTAATTTTAGATAAATAAAATAAAGTGTAGCAGCAGCTTGAGTTTCTCTTTTTCTTTGTTAACCGTTTCACGTCATGACTTAACAGTTTCAGACGATTATAGAACAATATCAGTCTATACACATCATAACAATTGAACAGTTTTAAAGTTTCTCTTTCTTTCCCTCTTATATTGCAGTCCCTCACTCACTTTTTTTAAATTCAGTGCGAGAATTGAGCTGGAGCTTGTCCTGCCAGGAGTTTGAAAATCTGGGCTGAAATGGAGTCAGGGCCATTCTCATACACATGCAGGTGCTCATTTGGTTACAGTGATGCAAACACAGGTATGGTGAAAAAAGAGAGAACTATTCGAAGCAGGAAAAAAACAGCGTAATATACCATCTGACAAAGGCCTGTGCTATAATGCTTCAATTAACTGGCTATTCTTTATAATATACTAAGATCAATAGGAGACAGAGATGTTAAGTTAAAAATCAAGGGTTTTTATTATTATTTACAGCAGGGGTGGGGAACCTTTTTCCTTTCAATTTTTACAACATCCTCCGAGGGTCGTACAACTGATTGAACTCAACCTCTGCTTAAAAAAACTAAAATCACAGCCCATTCATTTGGCCTTTCTTTCATGCTGTGCAAAGAAAAAGCAACCTCTTAATCCAGATATCTCACCATGACTCACGTATGCATGCATGTGCACGGTGTGGCGTGACCACCTAAACGGAAAGATATGGACACAAGATGTGTGCAAATGTATTTAGCATCCTATACATGTGAACATGATTTAAGTGAGGGGGGGACCTAACCTCCTCTAGGGGGGTCCGGGGGCATGCTCCCCCGGGAAAATTTATTTTTAAATATTGAAGTTAAAAGCATCAATCTGGTACACTTTGAGAGCAACATTAAGAGATCTATGGATACATCTCTCAACATCCATATGAAACAGAACTGTAAGCATATTTTTCTTTTTGGATATTTTTACAAATCACTCCCCTTTTAAACTCTATTCTTGTTATTTTTAACAACTTTTTTGTTACTGTCATATAGTATTTTATACCTGTTTTTCATTTAGTCTCATTAATAACTATAATGATCATATCAAGGTGTGCCTTAACCTCACTGAGCTGAGGTTATTTGAGCCTCTCAGGAGAGAGCTCTCTTCCACCTGGTTGTAGAAAAGCTCTTTAAATTCGTTAGCATAGCTAGCTAACCAGATGCTAATAACAACAGATCGCCACTGTGCTTACAACTAAAGACACAGCCACGCAATCACTGCGGCATGTGTACCGCTCCTTATGGGTACTGCAATATTTGAAGAGCTGGAGCAGCGTTCCGGTGCTCTCTGTCAGCACTCCTTTCAGACGAGACATATACCGCGTGAAGACACGTTACGCTCGTGTTGTGTTCAAGGAACCTGTCCTTGGGCCAGGAAAAACAGTTACTCGCTTGTTTAATTATTTTTGCGGTCTAGATATCTTCTTCTTTTTTGAAGTGAGAAGTTGTCCGTCAGTCGGACTGACGGACGGACTCCCCCACCCACCCCCAAAACGAAAACTCTTCGGTTCTCCACGAATTACACAAGTCACCCAAATCAGCGTTAAAAAAGCGAGAGGTGCCGAAAAATCCCCTATTATGGCTCCGGGTCCGTATAGGTCAGCGTCTGGGTCCGGATCCGGACCGCGGTCCACCTGTTGCCGACCCCTGCTGTAGGGAGTAAAACTCTAACACAGAAAAGACCTCCCCAAAACGCCTCGTTGGAGATGTCTCATGTTCTTCCTGGGCATTGTGACGTCTGAATACCCAGTAGCCACGCCCAGAGCTATGACCAGGCTGATTGGTCCAAATTAACCAATCCACGGACTTCCTCACACACACACACACACACACACACACACACACACACACACACACACACACACACACACACACACACACACACACACACACACACACACACACACACACACACAGTGCAGGCAGCTCTGCTGATTTCTCCTCCCTGGCTGCAGGCTGATAACAAACAGTTGGGATTGCGGCAAAATTCTCTCTGCAGACCCATTCTCACAGCGTTTATCAACTTTTTTCTTACTCAATATCAAGCCACACTTATTGTTTTTATTTCGGCTGTGACTTTGTGTGTGCTCAGGGTGAGTTTGGCTGTGTATCGCTAAACAAGGAAACAACACCTTAACGGAGCTCAGCGCGATTCACAACGTCCCGACCAATCAGAGCACACTGTGCTCACAGGGAGGGTGGGGGTTGGAGCTATAGGCTCTGTGCACAAGATGGCGTCTATCAACTTCCGGCGGCTGGGTGTGCGGCTGAGTACTTCCGGTTTGAGTACAGAGTTTTGACAGCTTGACAGTTTGACAGTTTGTTATGTTACACCGAAAGCAAGAATGAGCGGATTTCGGGGTAAAGAAAAGCGATTGGCCTTCCAGCGTGTAAGAAAGTCGGCACTACATTGCAGTGTGCCCCTTTGTACAAATTCGTCCTGTTATCAGAATCAGAATAACTTTATTAGTCCCTCAGAGGGGACATGTGCAGCGTTACAGCAGGAAAGAGCCACAGACAGCTTAGTGTTGAATATCTTACATGCGTTAAAAAGTACTAAGTTATAATATAATAAACAATATGCTAAAAAAGTACTAAGTTATAATATAATATGCAAAAAAAAGATAAAAACTTACATAATTTTCAAAAATGCAGATCAAAAACAAATCAAATCTACAAATCAAATCCTGTAGCAGTTCTTAGGATTTAGCAGCCCGGTATATATTACAGTTATTAAAGATGGCATATGTATATAAAGTATATATTGCACATATTGCACATAGTTTGACGGTATTTAACAGCAGCAAGTTACACAATGTTATAATCGGGAGATAAGTTTCCATTCATTTCGGCAAGCCTGGGCAACAACGATTAAAAGATTTCTTGCTCCCAAACCAATTGTGTATTTCATTACAAAAAGCAGTTATACCATACTATGTTTAGGTACTAATGAATTATATCCTCAAAACAAACGCACACATACATAACAAAGGATAATACATAATTTAATAAATCCACAATATGATAACATTTTACAGATTCATTTAATAAACTTTTACAAAACATAGGTTGATGTTATATCGGGGGGGAAAATACATATTTAAACATTTCAATTAGTCTCTGCATATTTAAGTAATGCTAGTTTATATAACAGATGAACAGATGTACAATATCCAGAAAGTAGATATATAATGTGTGCATTTCCAACATATCCTCTGAAAGAGTGTTAGTCGTTGAGTTGAGTAGTGAGCCATTCGTTGTTTTTTTCGTGGTGCGATGTCTGCTGAGAAGTCCTTGTATGCCTCGCTGACTTTGAGAACATCTGGGTCTGGCAGCTCCCCCCGCACGGCCTTGTAACGTGTACTCCTTTGAACATGTTTATATGATAATTAGGACTTTAAGAACAATCTTACACTCAACAACCACAAAGTTGTAGCAGGCTACATACAATTAGGACAATAGATATGACCTTACACCGTCAGCAACTGTAAACTGCTTTGGCTTAGTGGAAGTGAACACCATGTCACTCACTCTGCCTGGTTTCACACTCCAAAAGAATTGTCAAATTAATTGAACTAAATCAGCTCTTGGCACAAAGGAAATACTCATTAAACCGTGGATTGGTTGTGAACACATACTGTACTTACCATGGTTCTTGGCTTGAGCCATCGCTGCTCTGTTTCAGTGCAGCTGAGGACAGGGGGCACAGCAACCAGGTTGAGTGTGGAGTAGTGTGCGTTCTGGAACAGCAGTGCAACATTGTGGGTGCAGAGGGCTGTTCCAGCTACACAGGAACACTTTGCCACTGCAAGCTCCACAGGTGAGCAGTTCTTAAAACAAAATGTCAGTCATTTTACATTTAGGACACTGCTTCAATACAACACAGACAAATGAGAAAGCTGAGAGCAGGCTGATCAGTAGCGGGAAAAGGCTAAACCATGTCAGGTTGTCGGTCACATCACATACACAGAAGTTCTGCTGTTTGGAATACTGTCATTTAAGGACATTCAAACAGATACGCTTGTATAGCCTGTCTCAGCTCTCTCCATGTATTATCTTATATTATAACTACATAAAATAGTGTTAGTAGAACGTTGAACAGCTTAACATAGATGTAGGGTACAAAACCAGCACTTACCTAACACTGGCCAACACAATTGGACCCTACATGGATTATACTAACCATTCAGTAAAGAACAGCAGCCGTCACAACCCGTTTCTGGGGTTTCCATGAAAGCAGAGACGGTTTTCAACCTCATTAAGAATCTTTGATGAAAGCTAAGTTTAGGTTTAGCTAATGTATTTATCATTTTACACGAGAGGGTTACAAAACGAGAATAAATCTGTAGCCCCTTCATGCTACACACACACAGCTAGCTGCCAGTTGATGTGAGCACATGTATTATCACTATGTAATCTGTTGCAACACGTCAGCTAGCTGGGCTGATTTGAATCCTAAATCACACTCTTGCCACATCAAAACCCCAGAACATGAACCTGACTGAGGCTTTGAACCAATTAACACTTTTTATTGTCCTCCCTACTCTGAGATCGTGAGGCTTTTCGTGCTTTCTCATGGACCTGTAACAGCTAGCCCTGATGCTCACTCTCCCTGAAGGTAGATCTTTGTTTGAAACTGTGGGGAATTGATATCATTCATGTTATCCAAAAAAACGTAATAGTACATCATTAAAACGCTTTACACTGTATCAAGACTGTCAAGTTGTCAAAGTTAGCCAGTAACTACAGCTTTGTTTGTCACTTACCTTCATAATTGTCGACGTAGCTTGATATGTAGCTACACCTTGAACCCCTTTTCTCTTTTGCTCCTCTGGGCTGAGCCTGCCGCTTGTACCAGCCGATGTACATCACTGATGTTAACCTTCAGTAGGTCTTGGAGACATCGAGTGTAAAATAGTGCCTATATAATATCTATACGCTATCTCTCTCGCCATCTATTGCTATCTATACGCTATCTATCGCTCTTCCCTCTACCGCTCTACTGTAGACCGGAAGTTTACAACCGCACACTCAATTAACCGGAAGTTGATAGACGCCATCTCCATTGGAGCTACAACGAGCCGTTAAAGGCAGAGAGTGAAATTCAGTGAATACACGTAGTTTACAGAGATGCTGTTTGAAAAACCAATGTGAGTTTGGAAAATTGCACAATATAAATCTATTCTAGTCGACCTCAACAATGGAATTATGATCAGTGGAAATGGCTATGACATGTCTCCTTTAAGACATACAACTGCAACGAAAGTAAAAAAAACAATTTAATATCCTTTTCAGTTTCACAGAACACAAATTGGGTTATTTACATAATATGTTTACATGATTTTGTTTTGCAATAAAACAACCAGAGAAGCGATCTGCAAGGAAACATTGCACACCGTGGTCCCATCTCGATGTCATCGTACTATAATATGATGGCTACACGGCGGCATTGCGAGACAATCGCAGCTTCTTGTTTCCTTCGTATTGTCTTCGTGAGGCGAAAAATCCCCGATGGGGCCGATGATCACACGAAGTAAAGACGAAGATGACACGATTTGACAAGATGCCCTCACGCTGGCCTTACGAAGGGCAACATGGACACACGAATTCAACACGAAAATTAACCTTCGCAAGATCTTTCGGCAATTTTTTGGCATGCCAAAGATTTTGCCTCCGCTCACGAATTTGCTGCCGGAGCCTGAGAAACTCCACCGGCGGTCATACGATGGCTTAAGATGCCTTCACGAACGGCCCGATGTTGTTTTGATCAGAGCCGAATTTGAACATTTCCTTTGTCGTGGGTCCATCTGGTGTCAATTTCGGGACAGTGTGACGCGGGCTTAACCGAAATGCAGGCCAAAGCTAACATAAGGACCGGTTTCTTGGCAATTTGGAAAGACCAGGATTTAACTTGTCAGCGAAAATATATTAAAGGGAATATGCTCACACTGTTTTCCAACAGAAGTTTAGACAAGTTATGAGTACAGAATACACAACAATATTACTACTCCTCTCACTCTTTCCCTTCCTGTTTGCCAACACACATACAAACGTACACACATACACATACACATGTACACACAAGCACACACTTTTCACAGTGTACACCCATATAATGGTTGTTCACAAGTTGTATTGTATTGCCGTATTTTGTAAGAAGAGAATCTTGTTTTGTATGTTATTTCTTGAGGTGAATTTGTTTATAATGTTATTAACAATGAAGGAATTTATGAAATTATTTTATTTGTAATTATTTATTTAAGAAGGGACATTGCACATTAATTAACATGAGCACTTAAGCCATCATGTAAATGAGCATTGTTCACATCGAGACAGGTAAAGTTTAACCACACCTTGGAGCGCGTTCTCTCCGCCATCTCCTCCGTGTGTGTGTGTTGCATGCATGAAGCAGAGCGTATGTGTAACTGCCCCGCCCCCTCGCACACAGACGGGGAAGAGAGATCTCGTCTGGATTGGAAAGATCGAAAATACTAAAAATAATCATAGACGCATTTTACAGTCTTTTTGCGTATTAGAAACGGAGTTGGCGACACTAAAACTGCAATATAATGTTTGTGTAGCAATAATACATATGACATATTTTTTTAGATGTCTCCAGTACCGATAAAAAGACCGATAACGTCGGAGCTTAATGGTACCACGGTCTTTAATAATTCAGCCCCGGGGCCCGTTTAATACCAGGGCTCGGTACCCATCCCTACTTGCAACATGCCAGAAGGTTCAACTCTGGACTAGAACTCTATCTATTGTATAGTATAATAATTAACCACGTGCAGTTTTTTGTGTTATTGTTGGGGATGCAGAGTTCACCCCTGAAATTACTAATGGCCTTAGGGGCAGAATTATACTTGTGCATAAAAGGCTGGCGGTGCAGCTGTTTCAGAGGCCATAGCAGCCGTGCCCATTTCCTGTGCTGAGCTGTGGATGAGCTGTTCAGATTCACTGATCGGAGACAGCTCGAGGCCTCATGGTCGCTGGAGAAAGACAAAATGGGCCTGTGATATTTATAACTTCTACAGGAGAGCCAGGAATGTAATCGGAATCAGAATTCCTTTATTTGCCTGCAAGGGGGACATTTACATGATTACAACAGCAGGAGTAGAGTGCAGAGAAAGTAAAGAGAATAGACGTGCTTTTAAAACAAAAATTAACTATGCACATGTTATTAATAATAAAAAAACACAACAAGTAAAACAAACAAATAGCAGATAAGTAGACCACTGTAAAAAAAAGTAGCAGTATAATTTTTTTTAAGTGACCACATAACTAGAGGTAGCATGGTACTGTTTTCAGATGTTAAATACATGTGATGAAAACATGAAACGTGAATTGCACGAGGGTATATTGCACATGCGTGAATATTGCACAAAGTTGTATATTTACTGGCAGTGTTATTGCACATCAGGGGTATTCCAGTCTGTGTGTGTGTGGGGGTGTACCATAGTTTGTGGTGGTAGTACAGTCTGAGTGCTGCAGGAAGGAAGGACCTGCTGTACTGTCCTTAGAAGATGTGAAGAAACCAGTTCTCTCCAGGATTCAACTCTTCTCTTCGACATGTTATTAGCAACATGTATTCATGTGTTACTTCTAGAAGGACAGAACCATTGTACCTCCTTGTGTTGTGGCATCAGCTGCCTTACCCTCTCACTCCTGATGAGGATTCAGAGAGCATCAGCTGGCCTCTTGTCAGTCTCAACACATGGCCCCATGTGGACTCAATCCTGGTGACTGCTCTGGATGATCTGTTGGAGCGTTAATGTGTGATGGCTGCTGCGACGCGCTGTGCCTGAGGGCTCATTAGGAAAAGGTAGATGTTTTACAGACTAAAATTCAAGTCTGATTGCTTTCTTGCTATTTCAACCCCTAGACAGTGCATGAAGTCAGCTCAGCAGAATGCAGTTGTGTCTCCATGTGATTATTGTCTTTATCTGCTGTTACGTCTCTTGTATATGATCATTTTATCTATTCAGATGTTTTGCTGTTTGTCACTCAACTTTGCAAACTGCTTTTACCTGCAGTCTTCAGGTATTAGAATGATATAGACCCATTAATGGACATTAACATAATTAATGGATCTGTAGTTTCTCTGCTGCATTGTGTCTAACCAGAGAGCAATAATCCAGCAATTACCCAAGGCTTATGGTCAGCCTATATGTGTATTTTTTTATCTCTGCAAAATCTGAGTGTAAGTGGAGACTTTTTACGTTGTTTGAATAGTGTGTGTGAAGCGTTTCTGCCCTGCCAAAAGTAACATGTCAAAAATATTGTCAAAGTAACTTGATACCAGTGCACAAATATTGACTATGTACAGCTGCACTGTCGCTACCATGTCGGATTTCAACACACATTCATAACATTTAAACACTGACATCAGAGAACACTTGCATTTGCAAATAATACTATTTCCAAACCAATATAAAATCATTCCATCATCCTAAGAGGAAGGATTTCAAACCCAACATACTTATTGACTGTAGGTCAACAGAACCTTCCTCTTCCAGGCACTATGCTAACATTTACTGTCCTCTATGGTTTGTGTGCAAATACTAGCTGTCTCTTTAATACATATACAGGTATTAAGCTACTCTTAAAATCACAGCAGAATCCATGCATCCATCACCTCCCTGTGTCACACACACATGAAATTCAAGCAGTAAATGTCACAGACAAAGACACACCTGAGGGCTACAGCACCGATACAGTAAGCTATGTGACACCGTTTGGAAAGAAATACCTGGGATGAGTTTCAATACAACAACAAACCACATGCCGGCCAGTCAGCGGCAGACGCACAGGGCCTCAGGGTGCGTCATGACCACTCTGACTGGTTCACAAACACATTTCCTCACTGTGGATTCAACAGGCTGAAGCAGCAGAGCCTACAGTGTGTTCTGCTGAATGGACACAGGGTGTAATCTGTTACTAAAACTATTTACAAGTAAAATAATTCATCAGTATCACAATTTAAAAGTTATGTAACCTGATTACTTTCCATGACTTTTGGATTGCCTCAATATCAAATGCAATGCAAATAAAAAGAAAAGAGACAATAAATAACAATTTGATGGAGTGAATGTAACAATGTACACTTTAATGCATCAATAATTATAATCAAAACATATCTCATTATTCTGAAATGGACCAATCTGCACAATGACTACTTTTACTTTTGGTTCTTTAAGTATATTTTGATGATAATACTTTTCTACTTTTACTTATTAACATTTTGAATGCAGGACTTTGACTGAAACAGAGTATTCCTACACTCTGGTACTTCTACTTTTACTCAAGTACAAGATCTGAGTACTTCACCCACCTCTGGAGAGCAGACCATGGCCCATTCTTTAGAGTTCCCTGAAAACGCTATACGCACATAATCACACATAAGGCCGGCTTTTGTCTAATTTGTTTTTGAGAATTGCGTAATTTAGCCTCATTGCCTGCAGCACCGCAGTACAATCGCCTCCTGTGTACCCGAAGCAGTGTGAATAGGAGCAAGGGGGGTTTCTTCCTCTGGTGTGTGTGCATTTTCTAGGCTCTCAGCATGATATGGACAACGAACAAATAAAGAGGGATGGAAATGATGGTTTATTAATTATGTATTTACACATTTGTTGATTTAAAAGGTATGTTTTGTCCGTTAAAGGAATAAATATTGTTTGTACTGTGCAGATAAAAAAAAAAGAGGCACCTTTATGTCAGAAGTAAAACCTGTTTCCTATTTTAGCAAATTGGTTTAAAACTATTATTTTGTCAGGTTGAGACACTTATCTTTTTATGTGTGTGTTTTATGGGTCTCATGAGTGTGTATATGCAAGCGTGTGTACATGTGTTTTGCATTCTGCAATGTGTGCAGGCATCTGTGGGCTGCTTGAATATATAAAGGTGGAAGTGTGTTGCCTTCTGGTCGTCTTAAGGAGCTCTGTGTTCTCGCTGTGAACGCACCTCTGTTACATTGGACGTGTTACTCATTTCTGACACACACACACACACACACACACACACACTCACACTCGCAAGGGCACACATAGCAGCTTTAATGGACAAATCCTTGTATTGAAATATGGGAGGAAACAGAAGCCAGAACGATTTACATTTTGGGAATACTGGAACACTTTGTAAATGTTCGATTTGAACACACTTTTACAAATAGTCAACTTCCAATCCCACAGAAAAAGAAGCCACATGTAAACCCGCAGCAAAGACAAAGACTAACACTCATCATCGGCTCTTCATGCTGGTTTTCTACATTAACAGGCTGTATGTGCCAGAGAACTGTAACTAACTTTTCCACAACTACTACCTCCTCAAATCTCTGCGCTACATTTCTTCGGCCTTCAAAAATATTTCTGAATATCCCCAGTCAGCAAGAACATTGCAAATCCTGGCACATTACATCCTCTATACTCGGACCATGCCATTTTTACAATCCATGGAAGAGAAGACAGTTGATTGGTTATTTAGTGTCATCTAGAGAGAGGCACAGACTAGAAATCCAATCTGAAAAATGATGCTGTTTTTTTACTACATCCATCCACACTGATTTGGACATATCTTTAACAATGATTGATTGATTTGGTTGCTTCTTTCATGAACTGATAAGTTTGAAAGCCTCACCTTAGACATTTTTATTTAATCTTCTATTGGCTAAATGATCAATTGATTCATCAAAAGTGGTTTGCAGCAGATTAATAGATGATACAAATAATGATTGCTACAGTCCTAACTGAAAATGTAAATGAGAGGTGTTCCCTTTCATAGCATACATTAAATCTGTCACTGTTGTATTTAGAGACTGGGGTTACACAAATAATCCAAAGTTCCATAGTAGCTGCTGGACTGAAATGAGCCAGCTGCTATCTCTGCTTTAGTTTAGTTGCTGAGATGTTTTTGAGAAGAAAGTGGCTAACTATACATTTTAGTTTCTTGAAACACCTACATCGACACACTTATGTGAATGCGCACAAACGCACACCAGACCAGTAATTAGACCCGAGGCATTAAACGTGAGGGGGGGGGGGGGGTTGAACTCGGTGAGCAGGCTATGACACAATAGTTTCTCTTCTAGACCAATGTTTATTTTGCTGTATGTCCATCGGGTATGCGCACAAGAAACCCTTTCATAGCCTGTGTGGGTGTGTGTGTCTGAGAGAGAGAAATGACCTGTTTGCTTCTCTTTAGATAGCAGGATGTGTGTGTGTATAAATGTGGATACTGTTTGAGGTTGTGATGCCTGCAGCGTGAGTGTGTTCCACATAGGACTGGACTGTGTTTGTGTGTTTTTAAAGGAGAAAGTGAGTGTTAATGAAAAGCATGTAAAAGGCCTGTGGTTTTCAGTCACAGTTGGGACTCAGTATAGTCACACATTCCCTCACACCACCAAGACCGCATGCACACACACACACACACGCACGCACACACACACAGCACTATCCATACAAGGCTGAATGGCCTTTATTAAACTACTAACTCACTGTATTTATGCCACATGTTTCAGGTCTGCCTTTGCTCTATGAAAAGAGGCCTGATCCCCACTATGAGAATGTACTTATTCTTTACAAAGCTTTAAAGGTTGATAGTAATGTGAGGACAGAACCTGTTGAGAGACATGCTGGTGTTAGGGAAACTCAATTTGTTGCTACGGGGTTAGGGGTGTTTTTGTTCTTGGCAGAGTGGTTCAGAGCAGGGTTTCCGTTAGCCGGTAATTACCGGTTTTTAGCTGGTAAAATTGAATAAAAACCGGTAAATTCAAAACCTGCCGGTCAAAATGTCCGATGCTCCGATCGATCGGCCGCCGGTCATTATCGGCCGATATTCACTCTTAATAGTTTGATCTGTTCTCTCTATAAAGGCCGATCAGGAGAGCTGGATCTGATCGATATGGACATAAACAGGAATGAAGTATAACCGGACCCGAGAGAGAGATCAGATCAGCTGCTGCATAATCACCTGAAGCCCCGCCCACTGTTTAGCGCACTGCATGAGACACTGACTGGCTGTCAGGAGAGGGAGAGAGGAAAAGAGAGGATCCGTTTCTCCCGTGTTGTTATTCAAAGTTAATGTAAACTTTTGAATAATGTACTTCATCTATTGCAAGTAGTTTATTTGAATGTAATAATTATGTTGTTTGTTGTTTGTGGAGTCATTTATTAGGGCCTGAGCACGAAGTGCAAAGACCTATTGAAATCCCTGGCGTTAATATTATTATTATTCTTGCCCTGCACATTGGACCTGTTTTTGAGGGGGTTACGACACTATTCATGTAGCGACATTTGGGAACGCTGCCAGGACGGGTGAACATTTTTACATTCTGGATTCGATGGGTCAACAATTTCAAACTTGCTCTCTAGCGCCACCTGTGAAAATTCAGTTGTTCGAACAAATTTACAAAGTCCCAGCGTAACTCTGACGGACCTGAAATTGTGCACACTTATCCGGGTGCAGCAGCTCTACATATTATCTCAAAAGCGCCATGAAATCCCGAAGCTCCGCCTACTTTTTTTTAATTAGCATAATGTGAAAAACAGTGAAATATTAACAGAAATTCCAATTTCTTGATTTTCCACACCAAACATAGTGCACAGCATCAGTGGAGGGTCAGACACATTACAATAGAAAATGAGCACGAGGTGTGGAAAAATTTGGCCGACATCAATCACAACGTATTGGCAAAAAGGTGTGGCCTAAACATAAATGCTCACAATTCATCCGAAATATATCCAAATATCACAGATTTCGGTGGATAGGTTCAGTCCGTCTTGGGGAATAGGCACACAAAAGCATTTTCATTGCGGACAATAGGGGGTGCCAAAAACACAACTAATTTATATCTCAAGAACCGATGGACGAAATAAATATATTTTGTCATAGACATACTGGCAGGGTGAGTATAAACTGAGATTTACAGGGTCGCAACCAATGAAAAATGTGGGCGTGTCCTATTCAGTTTTTTCTCAAAATCGAAGGGTTAAAAAATGTACCGAACCATAAGTAGGGGAAAAAATGAGTTACGGCCTTTAAATTCGGAAGACATGTCACAGCCCACAACCTTTTCCAGACTGTAAAAAAAAAACGTACGTTTTAGCAAATACGGCTCAGTAGTGCCCCCTATTGTGCGCTAGTCAAATATAATTTATTCGAACTACCCGAAACTTGGCACAGAGATTCCTCATGGAAATGCGGACATATTTCAAAATGGCTTCCATTATCCCCGCCTCCCATGAAGTCGGCCATTTTGAAATATGTCAATTTTAAGCGCATTTTCGCATACTTCTCCTAGGAAAATGATCGGAAACATTCCAAACCAGGACAAGATCAGCCCATATCTAATGTGATGCTAAATTACGAATGAATAGTCAACTGCTCGGAACGGAACATGTACCAATTTTGACGATTTAAATGCCACAAAATCGCTAAAATGACTTTCGGACGCAAAACTTGGAACACACGTCACAACCCACGTCTTTTTCCAGACTGTACAAAAAAAACGTCAATTTTTGTACACCAGCTCATTTGCGCGCCCTATTGTGCGATAGTCATATATAGTTTCTCCAAACTACCCCAATCTTGCCACAGACATTACTGATGGAATTGCGGACATATTTAAAAATAGCTTCCATTAGCCCCGCCCCCCAGAAAGTCGGCCATTTTGAAAAATCGGCGTTATTCATGCATTTTCAACGCATTTTTGCAAACACCTCCTCTCAAAATGGGGGACTGCGTCAGGTCGATGCTCATGTTGCTTTTAATCATACGAAACCAGATTAAATTAAAGAACGACTTCTCGAACGCTATACTCTTCCCCAGAGTGCAGTGGTTCATTGTTTATTAATGTGTTTCAGCTGCATTTACCGACCGCTGCGGTGCTGCTCGTCCACCGGAGTTTATTCTCCCGTTAACTCACGGCAGGGTTGCTAGAAAGCAGTAATTCCTATGTGTTTCAGTCTGAATTTACGCTTTTTGGCATCCCAACGCTGTTATTAAAGTATCTCTGGTATAGGACAGGTGGTGTTAGCATAGCAACTGAAGCTCATCCGGCGTATTTTTCTTTATGACTTTACTTGTGTAGCCCATGTACTGATTCCACCTGATAGCTGATCTAATAAAAAACAACGGGAAAATATATGAGGCAGTTCAAAACGGGCAACGGGAAATAACAGCAAACGGATGGTAATTAAAAGTAAGGTAAGAACAAGCAGCATCACACTGTGCCTGGTTAGTGTTGACTGGCTTTATAGAAGTGTTTTTTTTTTGTTTTTTTTCGCGTACTATTCACTTTGCTCAGTGCCCCTGCCCCCGCCTCCGACGTAAGCATGACATATTTGGTTCTTGGTTCTTGGAGGACAGTCGAGTGGGTCCAGATAAGAACCGGTTTTCGGGGCCAAGAGCCGGACCCACTGTGGTGGAAACAGGAAGAACTGGTGCTTATCCGGGCACTAGTTCTGAACTGGCCCTGGAACTGCTTTGGTGGGAAAGGGGCATATGACTAACAGGATTAGAATTCTGTGGATGTTTGTTATGTAGTGTTAACTGTGTTCTTTGTCCTCGCGTCCATGAGAGAAGCTTTAAGGAGACTAATTGAGTCTCTGAGAAGGTTCAAATGGGTACTTTAATTAAAAAAGGCGCGGTAATGTTACAAGCAGAATATTGTCCAGGTGAGAAAAACAGCTGTGTTCTCGGGCTCTCGAGAGCGAAGGAAAGGGGCGAGAACCACTTTTTCAGCTGTTAAATGTCCTCTGCTGGCTCCTCCCTGTGGGCCAGTTGGCGCTGCTGGGGGCCGGCCCTCCACGTCTCCAATGTTCGTTGTTGTGTATAACAGAGGATTCAGACATTGTACATTAAATATATAACTAAACAGGCCTTTTCTCCTCCTTATCTCTTTCATGACTTTTAATTTAATACATTTTAAACGCTGTAATCAATACTCCAAATATACAGGAAATACTTCACGGCTGGTATCATTTCCGGTAGTTCCGGATGTTGTCTCATGCTACCCACGTCTGTAAACAAACGTATTCATATAAACTGTACCTTCATTTAATATTCAGCAATAATAATATCTCGACGTCTATAGTTGTAGTGTTGAAATCAGTAGGTGCAACACTCCGTGTCATATCGCTACTAAATTCACCTCTATAGGAAATGGTATACTAGCCACATGCTAAATCGCACCCAGGTGTGTGTTCCAAGATGGCAGCACGTTGATTTGTTTCTGTCTCTGTTAGTGTTTGTCTCATTCTCGTTCTTCTTGTGCATACTGACATTTTATAATTTTTATTTTGCTTTTTAGACCCGTTTTTAAATTGGTCTTCTGCGCTTTTAAAAACATTTTAAAAGCTTAAGTATTTGGGCTGTTTTGTGCCGGTGCCTCGCTGCGACTGGATTGTTTGCTCTCTGCCTGAGCGGTCGCTCTTTCGGACTCTGGATTGCTGTCTGTCCTGCCGTGCTGTCGGGGCTGATTGACCTGAGCTGCTGATCGACCTGATCTGCGGATCCTGAATTGGGTGTGTCAAGGCACAATGTTGCCTAAAGCTACACTTGTGTTCGCTTTTTTCCTGGGATTAATTGTCAGCCCGCATGTCGGCAAAACTGACGGATTGCCTCCCAGCAATATCTCTGTTCACTTCGGACATTCGGATGGTGGAACCTCTGGAGCACTGACTCCATCGGATAGTTTTTACCAAAAGCTGACATTTCATGGCACGAAATGCGCTCTCCCGTATGCCCTTTTTACACTGGACTCGCTAATATCGAAGGATCGGAGCAGCCCCGCCCCCCTGAGGAGCGACGCGTCCAGAGCCCATGTGAAAAAATCATCTTCCAGACTGTTAATATTGTTACTGCTTTTACTCTCTGGTAACGTTAACATTAACCCTGGTCCTGAGTGTTTCTCTGCTTCCTTGCATCATTTGCCAACTCCGAATGAGTTTAGCTGTAGGCAAGGATTGGGTTTTCTGCATGTTAATGCTAGAAGCCTAGTGCCTAAATTAGATGTTTTCAAGACCTGGTTTTTAGTTGCTAAGCCTGATATTGTTGTAGTTTCTGAAACCTGGTTAAAACCATCTGTCACTGATACTGTTATTCACATTGATGGATATAATGTATTCAGAGCAGATCGTAAGGGCAGAGCTGGTGGTGTTGCAATATACACTGCTGAGAAACTACAGTGCTCAGTCCTTCACTCAATTTCAACTCCAAGGCAATTTGAGTTTCTAGCAGTCCAAATAACTATAGCAAATGCTCCTCTCACTGTTATTGGCTGTTATAGGCCTCCATCGGCCATCATGGATGCAACTACTAGCCTTACTGAATTGTTGTCTACGTTTTCTTCTGAAATCATATTATTGGGTGATTTAAATTGGGACTGGTTGAGTGATAAATCTTCACAGTTTAAGCAGGTTTGCGATTCTTTGAACTTAACTCAGCTTATTGATAGTCCCACTAGAATAAACCCTGCCAAACCCAATAATGATCCCCTTATAGATGTCATTCTAACAAATGCAGCTCATAAGTATGTGTCTGTTGGTGTTTGTCCTAATGGTATCAGCGACCATTGACCATTGCATGCGTTAGGAGCACTAAGTTGCCCAAAGCCAAGGGCCTTATTGTGCTCAGGCGCTGCTTCAAACACTTCTCTGAGCAGGCTTTCCTTCACGATCTGGCGGAGGTTAAATGGCACTTCATAGCGTTAATTCCATCTGTCGATGTTGCCGTCCAATTTTTTATTGATCACTTTTTATCGATTATTAATAGACATGCCCCCCTTAGAAAATTCAGAGTCAAGAAGAATAGGAACACTCCATGGTTTACTAGAGAACTATCGGATCTCATGATCGAAATAAGCAATGGTCCTTAGCTAGAAAGTCTAACACTAGTGATGACTGGCTTCTTTTTCGTGTCCTCAGAAATAAATGTTCAGCCCTTATTAAAAAAGCTAAAGCTGATTACTATCTGAGCTTAACCACTGATTGTTTTAATGACCATTCTAAGTTCTGGAAAACAATTAAATCACTTCAGAACAAGAAGGTTTCTAGTTTCCCAAAAACTGAAGGTCAGTGATTCTTTTATTTCAGATTCAGATGGTATGGCTAATGCTTTCAATGCTCACATCAAAAAGGCTGGTCACATTTTTGATGAGCAAAGTCATGACTCTCTAAATGGTCGTACTCACAGCCCTAGTCAAGAGATGAACTCCCCTGTTTTTGATTTAGCTTATTTCTCGGTCTCTGAAATCTTACAGGGTTTGCACTCAATTGATCCTAAAAAGTCTGCCGGGCCTGACGGCCTCGACCCGTTCTTTTTAAAAATTGCAGCTCAGATTATAGCACAACCAGTAACTGATATTTTTAATCTCTCCCTGTCCACTCACACACTGCCAACTGTGTGGAAGCAAGCTCTGGTATCGCCCCTCTTGAAAGCTGGTGATACCACAGAGTTAAATAACTATCGTCCTATCTCAAATCTTTCTGCGTTATCAAAGATTCTTGAGTCCCTAGTTTCCACTCAGCTAAAACTTTTTTTTAATTCACACAACATCCTTAACCCTATGCAATCTGGATTCAGATCAAAGCACAGTACTGTGACTGCCAGTCTGAAAGTCTTATACGATATTAAGGCTGCTTTGGATAACAAATCTGTATGTGTTGCATTGTTTATTGACCTGGCCAAAGCATTTGACATTGTAGATCACCACATTATGTCTAATGTTATGTTGATGTCTCGTTTCGGTCATAAGGCCATTTGCTGGTTTCAGAGTTATCTAACCGACCGTACTCAATGCGTCAGGTTGGGTAGTACTGTCTCTGACCCTGTCACCTTGAAGAAGGGAGTTCCACAGGGCTCTATTTTGGGGCCTTTGCTCTTTTTATTATATGTAAACAATATTTGTAATCAGATGCAATTTTCTACCTATCATATGTATGCTGATGACACTATTGTATATTCATGTGCTCCTTCTCTGGATATGGCCGTTTCCAATCTAAAATCTGATTTTATCACGCTGCAGCATGCACTTCTTGATTCCAAACTGCTTTTGAACAGTAAGAAAACCAAAGCAATGCTTTTTGCTCCCAAGTCAGCATCCTCTTGCTTCTCCATTGACACCCTTGATGGCGTCTCTGTTGAGTTTGTCGATACCTACAAATATCTGGGCTTTTGGTTGGACAGTAATCTCAACTTCAAACACCATATTGAAGTTCTAACTAAGAAATTGAAATTCACTCTTGGCTTCCTTTACAGACTTAAATGTTGTTTTTCAACTTCATCCCGTAAAAGGTTGGTCTCTGGCTTATTCCTGTCCCAGCTGGACTATGGTGATACCATTTATAGATTTGCCTGTCCCACTGTTTTGGCCAAACTTGACCCACTCTACCATGCTGCGCTGCGTTATATTGCAAATGCACCCTATAGGACTCATCATTGCAAACTGTATAGCCTAACTGGATAGTCCTCACTTAGTATGCGTAGGATGCAGCATTGGTTTTTATTAATGTATAAAGCCATCTTAGGTAAGCTTCCACTGTACATATGTGCCAGATTTGCTCCAGTTTGTGACTCTTACAACCTCAGATCCAGCGCCTGGATACGGTTCCAGGTTCCTGCTGTGCGGACTGAGGCTGGGAAAAGGAGTCTTTTTATTATGGTCCTTGGTCTTGGAATGACCTTCAATCACGCCTCAAACTGAGGGCACTTGTCTCAATAGTATGTTTTAGATTGAAGTTGTCTGAAGTCCTTACCACCAGCTGCTCTTGCAGTAATAAGTAGTGCACCTTTCTTACTGTCCTAATGTGCACAATGTAGTGACTGCTTTTTTTTCTTTTGTTTTCTTAGTTATGTTCGTGTTATGTGTAACGTTGCTGCCTTCTTGGCCAGGTCAGCATTTCAAATGAGATTCTATCTCAATGCTTTTATCTGGTTAAATAAAGGTTAAATAAAAAAAAAATAATAATAAAGCCACATGCTAAATGCTAACCGGCGATGAAGGATTTTCAGAATAAAAGCTTAACAACTGGTTGTGCACGAGAACTTCTGGTTTTTCAGTATAAAACAGCATTTAAACTGACTGTATGTTTAAGGTACATTATGCCATCAAAACATTGATTTTGATTTGAACAGTGGTCACATTTAGGATGTTTGTTTTTATATTTAGAGAAATATTTCGTTGGGATTGGTTAGAGTTTTGTGCATTCCGTCAGAAAGTGCAACTCTGTTTCTACTTTGTGCTCTTTGCACATCTGGCAGAAGTGCTCTTCTTTTGGGAACTATGATCTTTTGTAGCGGGCAGTCTCCTCTCTTTCTCTTCTCCTGGATTGACATGCTGCATGCGTTGTGATTGACAGCTGGTCTCTAACTGCCTATCCCTGTGTACAGTGATGATGTTCTGTTTTTTTTGCAGAGATACTGCAATCTGACAGACCCAACCTGAGGAGGACACAGAGTGAGGAGTCCCCGGGTACACCTGGATCTCACAACAGGTCAATACACACACACACACACACGCACGCACGCACGCACGCGCGCGCGCATGTATGCATGCATGCATACATACATACATTTATTATTAAGCTTCATGTAATCTGTTACTCCCCAAGCCTAGCCTTATGGACAATACTGAGGCTGTATAACCTTTAGAATGATTCCTTACTACAATACTAATTTACTTAAAGGTTGGGTAGGTCATTTTGGAGAAACCAGCTCGAGTGCGCTAGAATTTGAAAATACACAGCCGGAAAAAATCTGCCACTTCCTTACAGAGCCCCTCCTCCAACACACACAAACGCGCACATGACCAATGAGGGCACGAGATAAGTTTGTGCCCAGATGGAAGGCTGACAGGCAGGTAGGCCATTCAGTTATTTTAGCCGGGCCGGCTCAGATGATTGGTCGTGCTTTTTACAGCGCCACGGCTTGAATGAATTTTTTTATGGATTTTTTGTCAAAACACTTAAGATATTCATTGCTATCGGGATGTTAAGAGCATTCTATGTAATATAACAAAAAGTGTATCTCGAGCCGGTTTCTCAAACTTACCTACCCCACCTTTAATGAATGTATAACACTGTACATTTTTATATTTATACAATATGCTAATTTCTACTTCTTGTGTTGATATAAAACATTTGTTTTATTTTATCTTTTTGTTACACACTATTGGCTTTAACTTCTTATGTCTATATAAATATTTCTATTCTGTTTCATTATTTTTTATTCTGAAAAGGTGCATCTGACACAAACCCAAATGTTCATATTTCTTTGTCATCTCTCTCTTATGCCTCATCCCACTTCCCAACTTCCACCCATCCCTCATGTTGCCTTTCTTCATCTTCTTCTTTTCTTTCTCTTTTGCAGGAGTAACAGGCACTCAGTGGGAGGAACACAGGGCAGCTCCCCAGGGGGCCCCAGGGGGGGCTCTCTGACCAACGGGGAGCTGAGTGAGGAGCAGACCCCTGGCCTGGGCTCAGTGGCTCACCGTCGCTCCTCCAAAAGTCACGGGAGCCCAGGATGCAGCGCAGGTACAGTTACACTCTAGATGTTTATACTCCACACTCTAACTTCAGGTTGACTCAGACTGGAAGCGCTGATTTTAATTGTGGAATGTGGAAAGATGCTGCTGATAAATATTTATGAAGATATCCTGTATCTGAGTTGAAACAATGTTATTATCTTTCTCTCTTTTGCTCTAACACTTTCTTTTTTGAACATACAATACACTATACACCACATCAACACAATCAAATTGCTGCAGTTGGTTGTGATTTCTGTAGTTGTCTTGTATAAGGGAATACATTTTTAATAAGGAAAAACTTAACTGTTTGGTTTGTGAACTGGATCCAAACCAGAGCCAATGGGTTCTGACCATGACGTATGAAGAGAACTGGATACAGCGTTGGAGGCAGGGCCCATTCATTCCCGTCAGTGGCTCATGAAGCCAAGATGGCCTGAGAAGAAAAGCTCCCGTATCTGGGCCCAACGAGTGTGCTCATGTTGCTAAAGCCCCGCCTCCAATCCGCATTGTTGCGGCCTGTCTCAGTGCAGTCAGATGAATGGAGAGGTCAAATAACGGCACATTCGGCTTTTAGCGCATTTTACAACTTTTAACCCATAATGATTTAAATAAAGGCTATTCAAGTGTTTGTGCTGGGTAGTTGATTTAGCTAAATAAAAGTATCTCTTTCCTAATTTAAAGGGGACCTATCATGCAAAATGCACTCTTGTACGTCTTTTATACATGAATATGTGTCCCCGGTGTGTCAGAAAATACAACCCTCTCTCTTTTCCTCCATACCCAAATCTAAAAAAAAAAGGGGCTGCAACGGATCTGATACAGACTGATCCAGATTTGAACACTGTCCTGACGGCAGGACGGTGGCGCTACGGCTATTGGTCAATTCTCCACCTATCAGGGGAATGAGAGGTTGGGCCACGGCCGGCCATTGCTGCTCAAAAGCGCTGGAGACGCTGTAGTACATAGGGCCTGTAAGTGGCGCTGTAGTCTGCCACAAAAGCAGCGAAGAAGACTTCCCTTGCATGGTTGCCATGGTTGCCCTTCTGTTTATTCTCTGCTGTGGCTCTTTTTCTCCCTCCCCGAGGCAAGCGTTTGCGCCTCGTGCTTTAAAACAAATGAATAATGACTACATAATCATATGTAAGGGATAATGTGCAGCGACGCGGTCATTATGGGGAAAAGAACATCGACAGGCTGATCAAGAGCCCGACGCGAAGCTAAGAAAAATAGTCAGTTTTTACTGTTTAAACTAACGTAGCAGTGGCAGGAACTGCTTCGATAGCGTTTTTGAGGAGCTTTTTGATTACAGATTTGAAAACATCGTTGCTTGCTTTAAAAGTAGCACAATTCATGATGTCAAACCTTGGAAAGTATCTAGATATCCCTGCCCTGATGCCAAAGTAACTGGCAACTGAATATGTGTCGCCGTTTGATGTCTATGTCTGGACCGCTGCGTAAAAAGGAGGGTTTCTGCCCCATTACTTCTCTTCTTACTTCTATAAGAATAAAACACGAAGGACGGAGATCTCTTTTTCTCCCCCTCTTCTCCCCGCTGCAGCCTAGCAGCTGATCTCAAAGCACGCTCCCCTCTCTTGCAGGGGGGCGTGGTCAGCTGCAGCTCACAGAATCAGCCCCCTGCAAAAACAGCGCTGGAAAGAGCAAATAGAGCGAAATGAGGCATGGCTAAAATGCAGGATCTGTTTGGTGTTTTGAAAAAAAAACTATATTTATATACTTTATATAGGTATGGACCTACAATATATTGTTCAAATATAGCATGATTGGTCACCTTTAAATTTAAAGAGTCATGGTTGTGTGAATCAACCCCATGAAAATATTCCTAGCTAGATAAGAGGTTCGGTTGTTTAAAGATCTGCTAACACTGAGCAGGCTTCTGCCTTGGCCTCTATAACAATATATCTGTTAAAGCTTACTACATTCTAGCATTTTTTTTTAGCAGCCAACTTTGATGAGCTTCTCAGTAGCACATGAATACAGTATTACACTACTACTATGACTAAAGAAAACAATCTACACTCTTCCTCCTGATTTGGTTTGAGCATTCTCTATAACCAGGTAACATTAACTCTTTCCTCCCCTCTCAGACAAAGTGGAGTTGACGTCTAACGGGCTGGAGAGCAGTCGTGGGGGCGTGGCACATCTCACCCCTCCTCCCCCCTCTCCGTCGGGCCGATCCCCGGCTGCCAGCAGCAGCAGCAGCCCCTCTCCGGGTCAGGACGCTCTGGGACCGGCCCCGCCCGCAGAGCCCGGCCCTAACCCCCCCCCCAACACAGAGCAGGCCAGCAACAGCAGCACGGAGCCCTCCACAGAGACACTGCCCACAGGGTAAGATCATTTGGGGACAAAGACAAAGTAACAGCTAGCTTCTTAATGAACCTCGAGCAGGCCCTTTAGCACAGTCATTGTGAAATTTATAAATACGCATAAGATTAATCAAAACGTCATGGAAAAACTTTGATCAGCCTCCAGAGGGATTTTCTCTCCCACATGCGCTCATAAGATATCTTACGGAATAAATGCCGTAAAATGTGAATTGTGTCTCTCTCCCTTCCTCTCTCTTCAGCTGGGAGCAGAGGGTGTTGCCTCATGGCAGAGTGTACTACGTTGACCACAACACCAAAACCACAACCTGGGAGAGACCACTGCCACCAGGGTACGCCTGTTACATTTTTACATGTGTTTTTTTATCGATACATTGATTTGTTTTTCCACACATTACAGTAAGCCCATGTTAGGCTGACCAATAAGCTCAGCTTAACATCAGATATTTTTCAGCACAAAAATCTCTCCAACCTGATAATTATTTTCCAGCACAAATCTTGGATTTCTCTATCATGCCACAAATAAGGAAATTCGATGGATTGCCTTCGATTTGTAAAAATGCTATAAGCCCTTTAAGATGAGCTTGTTATTAACTGCTTGGATAAATTGAGGGATTCATATTTTTTACAGTTACTTCAGCAACATAAATACTGTTGTTAGTCTGAATGTTAAAAGCCTTATTTTTTTATTAGCTTTGGGAGTATTTTTGTATGTTTATACAACACAAATAATGTATTTGTTAGATAAGGAAAGAATCAGATTTCAGCGTTTCCATTTAAATGTATTGAATTATCCTCCAAATTGAACAGATCGAATGCAGAGAATAAAGAGAGCCTTCTTGTTTCTTGTTTATTTTAAAAAGGGATATGTTCTCGGTTATACAGTAACCAAACACATTGTAATTGGTCATGAATCACCCAGTCTGACCACAGTGTTTGTGTGCGAAGGCATCATAAGGAGAACACAGTTTTCTGCCTCTCTTTGTAGAGAGCAGTCGAGGAACACAGGCCATCTCTTTTATGACATCTAAACATTATTTATTGATGTTCAATGAGTGTGTGTGATACTGGGTGACAGAGAAAAAGGAGAGGCTGCTTTTTGAAAAAGGTGTGTGTCCCCCATTCGCCAAACTTCACTTCCCATCTCAGTTTTTCCACACAAGGAACGAGAGGGGGCCCGGAGAACAAAAGTCCTTTCTTAGAGCCACATGGACCTTCATCCACCACGCTGCTGGCTGCTGGCCGCGTGGCCCTTCAGAGGGTCAATTAGCAAGCTAATGCCGGGCTCTAGATGCACACACCAGGAACAGTTTAGAGGCTGGGGGGGTCCGGGGGCAGGGTGGGGGTTGTTAGGCAATCGAGGTTTGGGAGCTGAAATAATGAAAGCCAGACTGAGGAGAGCTCCTTAGTCTATTTATCAAACGTGATACAGCACCAGAGACCGAAGAAGTACTCAGATCCTTTACTTAAGAAGAAGTACAAATACTATGGTCTTAAAATACTCCATTACAAGTAAATCCTTAATACAAAATGTTACTTTAGTAAAATAATAACCTAAATATACTAACAGTATCAAAAGTAAAATGTATAAATATGCACAGTGGCTTTTTTCCTTTAATATAATATTAGATTGTACAGATTTTCCCCTCCCTACATATGTCAGAGCATTTTTATGTTTGCAATGTGGTGCCAACTTTTAGATAGTAAAAAGTACTGGGTTGTGTTTTTGTGTGTTGGTAGTGCAGTACAGCATCAAATCACATAAGAAAAGCCTTTTTTTTGGTAAAAGGAAACTAGTAGCTATGAGTGTTAAATACATTTACTGGAGTTTAAGTATATAGTAGCATAATATTTATTTTAGCAAACGCCAGTTTTTAAATCAGTGCTATATTCCAGACTGGCACATCTGCAAAAGCAAACTGTCAATCATCCGAACAAAGAGTAAAACACACTGCAAAAGGCCCATTCACTGCAGTACACTATAATGTACTTTCATTTTGACAGAGATAACTGACAGCTAACGTGAAGAAATGGGCAGTATTGTGTCTGAAACCACAGAACAGAAACATTTTATAAGAGAAATAAGAACAGGAAACTGAGGCTACAATCTGCATAGGCTCACCAAAACTGGACATAGGCTGCAGTCGGATAGTTTAAAAATCAGCTCCTAAGTTCTAACCCTATCGTCTATTCCTTGACCTCTGAGTGAAACGTCACGGGGTTAAGGGATAGTGGATAGGAGAATTCAAAAGGACTTAGGAGAAGAGACTGCGGTACTTTAGAATCCGAATGCACTTTCACTATCCGACGTGTTTATGATGCGCCAGCGGACGTCATTGTGTGCGTCTGCTGCTGTGGGGAAACTATGGAAACCACAGTTTTCTATACAGCGGACTACAACATGAATGTTCAATAAGAACGAGGGATTCATCAAGAGACTCTGCACCGTGCTCTGATGCTGTTGCTTTATGCTTTATGAACGTGGACAACAGAGAAACATATTCTTCAGGACCAAAGTAGGAATTGAAATAAAAAAGGAAAGTGAAACGTCTGCTCGTCACCCTCTCCCTCCGGTCCACATTAATACCAATGATCCCAATACGTATGAACTAAAGATGAACTAAAGATCTTAAAATCAATACAAATGTATTTATTATAAACGTTAGTCCTTACCATCTATCACTGTGTATATCACCATTCAAACATCTTTTAAAAGTTGAACAAACCCCACACAGCTCAGTAAAGACTGAAATGTTGACTTTATTTGATAATTTCAGTAAAAAACTAACGTTCATATTTCTCTTTTTGGTTATAATACTGATGAACGTTCAAAACAAAGCACTTTGGCAACTTACCACCTATGTTTTAAAATGCTTAATAAGCACCGTAACTTTCATGATATAATTTCTCGGTCATAATCGGTTGTTTCCGTGAAAGGCCGACTGTTGAGTGACAGCAAATGCTGCGGCTGCAAGGCATTGTGAGGCAGCATTTTCGCTTCTCCTGTCGGTTAGGGAGGTCCAGTGGTTCCTAAGCTAAAGGAGGTTATAAAGGAAGTTTGAAACCTCCTTTCCTATCATTCTCATCATTCTAGAGAATTCTAACGGCACTTATGGCTGCCACTGAGGGACTTCCGGGTCATTTCACTCCTTTAGGAAGGTTCCTAAGCTAAATGGACTATTCGACTTCAGCCATAGAAGATTGAAAAAACGTTGCCTGGTCTGATGAGTCTCGGAGGGTAGATTTAGAATACTTTCATGGGAGAAAAAGGTTCCTATGTCTGAGTTCCGGCTCTTTTTGGTGTGAACGCAACATTTCGGAACTATATCGGAATTAAAGTGGGAAAAGTACTGCGGTGTGAACGTGCCTATAGAGATCTTAGTAATGCCACTGGCAGGCACTGCCATGCCATTAGCACATCATCTCATACAGCAAACACAACATGAGTGATTATAAACACAGAATTGTTCATTGTTATTATCCTTCTTGTTGTATGCTAATGTTAATGCACAATATAGATGCTAACCCCTTAGACAAATACTTTGAGTTACCAGTGGACATGATTGGTACACTAATGAGGTTTGGCCCTTCCAACTGCAACGTCCCTGGTTTGAATCCCACCTCATTTTCCTCTGAAGACAAACCCATGCCAAGGGCCACACGCTCGACCTGGTCATCACAAACTCCGCCCCCATCAGCAATCTGCTAGTGTATGACCTGGGGGTGTCTGACCACAAGACCATCTCAATGGAGATGTCTTTCCAGTCCCCACTCAGCAAACCCAAGTGCAAAATCCACTTCAGGAACCTGAGGAACATCAACCCGGACACCATGACCTTGGACCTCCAGCATCTCTCTTCCGCCAACTTCTTATCAGTAAATGAGTCAGTGGAATGTTACAACCAGTCCCTCAACAGTCTCCTTGATCTGCACGCCTCTCTCAAAACTAGGATGGTCACCTTTGCCCCTTGGTACACTGGCGAGCTGCGGAGAATGAAGACAGCTGGGCATGTCCTTGAGCGGCGGCTCAAGGCCTCAGGACTCACTGTTCACCGGTCAGCCTATCGTGAACACCAGAAGGCCTACGCACAGTCCCTCAGAGATGCACGGTCCCAGTACTACTCCTCCCTCATCATCAACAACAGTACTGGAAACTCCAAGCAACTCTTCTCCACCATCAACCACCTCCTCAAACCCCAAAGTCCACTACACTCCGACTCCACTGAGAAGCAGTGTAGCAACTTCGCCGCCTTCTTCACAAACAAAGTTGACACCATCCACTCCCTCCTCTCCAGCCCCTCTGCACCTCCAGTTCCAACTGCCAACCCACAGCCTGGGACAACACAGCCTCTCCACTGTTTCTCGGTCATCACTCAGCGAGAGGTTGAGCGCATCGTTAGGAGGATGAAGCCTTCCACCTGTGTCCTGGACCCCCTTCCGTCAGCTCTGGTGAAATCCTACATCAGTACCATGAGCCCCATGATCACTAAGATCGTAAACCTCTCTCTCCAGGCTGGCCATGTCCCTTCTACCCTCAAAACCGCTGTCATCAAACCTCGTCTCAAAAAACTCTCCCTTGACCCGGGAGTCCTGGCCGACTACAGACCAATTTCCAACCTCCCATTTCTATCAAAGGTGCTGGAAAAACTAGTTGCAGCACAGCTCCAGGACCATCTAAACTCAAACAACATATTCGAGAAGTTCCAGTCTGGTTTCCGCTCTGGCCACAGCACAGAAACTGCCCTGGTCAGGGTCACCAACGACCTGCTGATGACGGCTTATGCTGGCTCTCCCTCTCTGCTCATCGTCCTCGATCTCACTGCAGCTTTCGACACAATCGATCACGGCATCCTCCTCCACCGTCTCCACTCCACCATCGGACTCTCTGACTCTCCCCTTGACTGGTTCAGATCTTACCTCATCGGGAGAACAGAGTAGGTCTCCTTGGGTGAGGCAGAGTTGGGTACCCATGATGTCACCTGTGGTCTGTGATCTGTTCTCGGCGCCACCCTCTTCACACTCTACATGGCTTGTATCATCAGCCGTCATGGAGTATCAATCAATCAATGTTTATTTATATAGCCCAATATCACAAATGTTACATTTGTCTCAGTGGTCTTCACAGTTTGTACAGAATATCAGTATGACAATACGAGACCCTCTGTCCTTAGACCCTCACATCGTACGTACAAGGAAAAACTTCCAGAGAAAACCCAGTTTAAAGGGAACATGGGAGAAACCTCAGGGAGAGCAGCAGAGGAGGGATCCCTCTCCCAGGACGGACAGACGGACAATAGATGCCGTGTGTAAATCGAAAAGATAATACATTTACAACATAGGTAGTCCAGATGTTTGGAAATGCATGTGTGTATAATAGGAAGATGAATCCACGAGGATGTCAACAATCCTGTGGGAGCCATCAGGGAAGTAGTATGGTGAGAGTCAGGCAGGACCGCAGAGACCGGTTCAGCCAGGACTCGAAGTCCAGGACTCGAAGTCCAGGACTCAGGATAGAGGATCCAGGACACGACCACAGCAACAGGATCAGCCTCGACTCAGGATCCCGGCGTATATATGGACACAAAAAAGAGATTTGGGGGAAGCTGGGTTAATCGGAACATGAGAGTACACAGGGACAAACAGTCAGAAAGACGGAGTAAGGTGCCCCCCCCCCAACAGTCCAAGCCTATAGCAGCTAAACTAACGTGTCTACATACATGCACTCCCTTAGGATAGGTTGAGGGAAAGGGGTAGCAAGTAAGAAGTAGGAAACAGACGTGGAGAGGCACACGCAGGGAAAAGGTCCCCACTGGAACCTGAATTGGTTAGAGGTAAGGAGTAGGTCTGTGGCTACGTTCCACACTCCCCGGTCGGGCTAGGCCTTCTCTGCAACCTGTTACCCTCTAATAGAACCTCGAGAGGTCAGAGAGGGGAAAGGTTTTGGATAAAGTTTTAAATATAAGATCTAAGTTTTTAGGATTTAAGTATAAAACTAAACTAAAACTAAAATGTATCGGTGAAGAGGCACAACGTATCTACGTCAATGCACTCTTATTAAATTATTTGATTTTATCACTATAAGCTTTATCAAAAAGGAAGATCTTAAGCGCACTCTTAAAAACGGATAGGGTGTCTGCCGCCCGAACACAAACTGGAAGCTGATTCCACAAATGTGGAGCTTGATAAGAAAAGGCTCTGGCTCCCATTGTACTTTTAGAGACTCTAGGAACAACCAACAACCCTGCATTCTTGGAACGCAATGCCCTAGTAGGACAGTAGGGTATAATGAGTTCTTTAAGGTAAGATGGCGCCTGCCCATTAAGGGCTTTGTAGGCGAGAAGAAGAATTTTAAATTCTATCCTGTGTTCTATAGGGAGCCAGTGTAAGGCAGCCAGAACAGGAGTAATGTGGTCCCTTTTCCTAACTCTGGTTAGTACACGAGCCGCAGCATTTTGAATCAGCTGAAGCGACTTGACTGACTTCTTGGTACTCCCTGATAATAAAGAGTTACAATAATCCAGCCTAGAAGTAACAAATGCATGGACTAGTTTTTCTGCATCGTTTTGAGGCAAGATATGCCTGATTATTGCAATGTTACGTAGATGGAAGTAGGCGGTCCTTGAAATTGATTTTATGTGGGCGTTAAAGGATAAATCCTGATCAAATGTAACACCAAGATTCCTTACAGTCTCACTGGAGGCCAAATTAATGGCATCCATAGTTAGTATCTTTAGATAATTTGTTTCGTAGATTATTTGGGCCAAGTACAATAACTTCAGTTTTAGCCGTGTTTAACATCAAAAAGTTTAAGGTCATCCACGTTTTTTTGTTTTTTGTTTAGTTTTTTTTTCAATTTATTTTTTAACAACTTTATTTTTCAGTTTTTCACAAATACAGTATGTCCAACATTTATGACAAAAAGTTGCAAACGCCCCAGATCCCACCCCCCTCCCCCTCCAGGTGGTATTCCCCAGTGAATAGACAAACAAACGAAAAAAATAAATACACGAATGGTCATAGAAATAATATATAAAAGTAAGTAAAATAAATGAAAAAATAAGGAATAGACCAAAATAAGCACATACAACAAAAATGACGATAACAGACAGTGTACGAGTAGATAATCAGATATAATAAAACATCACACACATAACCCAAATAAGCATTTTAGTTTATGCTATTCTTATTGCCAGCCTTCTAAACCCTTAGTGTGACAAGGTACATAACAACTTCAAGCCCACAGTTAGGGACCCCAGAGTGCCCAGGTCAATAGTCAAAGAGAAATGCAAAGTGAATCAGGTGAGGGATAGGCCTCGAACATGGGTAATAAATAGCGACCAAGTTTTGTCGTATTTGTTGACTAAATCGCGCACTGCATATCTACATTTGTCCACGTCTAGCCCAAGCATCACTTCCCTGAGCCAGTGAATATAGGAAGGGGGATTTTTTCCTTTCCAATTTAGCAGTATGAGACGGCGGGCATGCAACGACGCATAGGCAACCACATTTTTGTGGAGGGAGGAGAACCCTAGTCCAGTATCAACAGTTCCAAAAATAGCTGTTTGAGGATTAGGAGATAGCATCCTGCCTGATATTGCAGAGAGTGACCGAAACACAGAAGCCCAGAAACTGTTTAATGACGGACATGACCAGAACATATGGCCCAGGGAAACAGGAGAATAATGACACCTGGGACAGGTTGGAGCGACACTGGGAAAGATCTTAGCTAGTCTGTCGTTGGAGTAATGTAGCCGGTGTACTACCTTAAATTGGATTAGTCCATGTCTAATACAGAAAGAAGAGGTGTGTATACGTGAAACAATGCTTTCCCAGGCTTCCTCTGAAATAGAATCACCAATATCTCCTTCCCATGCTTTTTTAGTTTTGTCCCATGTGGGAGGGCAGTTATTCAGAATCAATGTATATATTTTGGACACAGCCCCTTTATTAAATGGATTCACATTAAGAACCGAGTGAGCTAGATCTTTAGAGGGTGGCAGGGTTCGTACGGGTGCTTGAAATCCTTGAAAATGCTTGAAATTTGACGTGGTGTTTTCAAGGTCGGGAAAGTGCTTGAATTTTGGGAATGGTGCTTGAAATTTAGATAAAGTGCTTGAAAATGTAAATGCTTTACTTTTACAATAAATTGCTGTCTGACTGAATAGTTCGCTTTTTAGATTAAAAGAAAAGAATTGCTTCGCTACATACAACAGCCCTGCTCCGGCCTTCCCGCGCTTCCACTTGCGCGCGACCTGCAAGTGTTTTTGTTTGTGTGAATTGGGCATTCTGATGAGAGTGATAGAGATGACAGGAGGTTGCTGTTTTAACGAGCGTTGACTATCCGAAGAAAAATACAAGCCATGGCTAAAACCATGCAAAGGTTGCCAAAAAGAAATGCAGTTGTTCTCGATGGGAGAGTCTGCGCTGACGAGCCACATGAAAGGTAAGCCGTAGTAGAGCATGTTGACATAGGCTAACGTTGCATGTTACGTTTGTTTAAGCTAGTAACGTTAGCGAACTCAATGTGGGATAATTGCTTATGCAGGTGACAATAACTTCAGAGGAGCGTACCTATGTCAGTCGCCATCCTGTGGTGTTTCGTGTCACACAGAATGATTTTTAAAGCAATGTATTTCTACTGGTAGTTTGTGCCTAAACTTGCTCCATCGAAATCAGTCGCATTGACCCGAAGACACATTTTGAGTTATATACACTGTTGGAAAGAGGATATTCCTAGCTTTCTAACGGAGGAAACATATTTTCGTTTGTACTGGTCTGGGGGAAGCTCGCGAGTGTGTGTGTGTTTGTGTATTTTTGCGTTTGTGTGTATTGTGTTTATTTCCCGGGGAAAACACTCACGAGAAACACCGGCTGTTATAATGCCTGCTGTGACGTTAAGTTACTCCGTTCTCCGCTTGTAATTATGCCTCTGAATTTGCCGAAACAAGTTTAATATTCTGAAAGCTAAGACTTTGTTTATTTGAAATCAGATGAAAACAAACTGTAACGGACCCTGCCGTGTTATCTGATTACTATACGCCATATATTCATAATTTCAGCCGGAGGGAGGGGGAGCAGCGCTACGGAACAGCAGAGTGGCGAACTTTAGTGGAGTAGAAGTGTAGTACACAGTTGCATAAAATGAAAGTATAAGTATTTTAAAATTGTATTTAACCCTCTATCTATGGCATAGTGTTGCCCTCAGGCAACAAACCACTTTTTTCGATCTCACACTGGCCCTCTACATTTATATATATATATGTGTGTGTATATATATATATATATATATATATATATATTTAAATATACACAATGTCACCTGACATGCTGGTGTCCAATACAATTAGGGAATTATATGGGTGTGGCATTTTGTCTTGGGGTGGAGCAGTCCTTTCTGCAAGCAAAACTGCAAGGGACTCAGGGCCACCACTTGGTTGCAGTAGTCAGGAAGGCAGGGAACTAATTGTTACCTTGGCTGTGTAAGCTGTCGGTTTGTTTACTTCAATAGATTTCTATGCTGTTTGGTATTAAAAAAAAAAGGACTTTTGTGAAGGTGTGTGTCTCCCACTTCCATTTCCTTTCATGTAACTAGTTTAATCCTGTGATTGATCCTGCATGTTGTGTGAGGATGCATTCAGGGAGTCGTGTGTTCTGCAGACCTGTGGCGGAGTACTCATCCACCGCAGAGTAGCGAATAAATCCAGAGAAATTCACTCGATGGAGAAGGGATGTTAAAACCCAAACTGGAATCCGGTCTGTCTCAATGAGCCTCATTTTCTGATCTAAAAAGTGGTTGTACATTTTATCTTAGGATAAATTAATATTGTAAAAACCAAAACTCTTACACAGAAACTGACCTCATGCTGTTACTTAGATTAAAGTCTTATGTTCTGTTTTTATTAGATAGAGAAATACCGTGCGTTTTATGGGGAGTTTGCCTATAATTTATATACATATATATATATATATATATATATATATATATATATATCTTTGTATGATGTGTGCTCTGTGGCCTCGCTCTCTTCACACTGTGCTCGTTTGGTCACATTGTATCAAAATAAAACGTTTGTCCTAACCTTGGAGAGCCATATGTTTACTGCCAACCTAAAAGGACCTCAAAAATGTTAATAAAGAATTTATTGAAAAGTTATTTGGCTGATTGTTTTATATTGGCTCAGCCAGGTTATATGGGATGCCCAGTCTACTTACATATGGGTCACTCATTTTAAAATATTAAACTTTGTTTTATTTTTCTTTAATTTGTCATCCTCAAGTAGAGGATATTACGAAACACACATTTGGTTGTTTATAGCATAAAGAACATCTGATTTAATGTGAGGTAGGGAAATAATCATTTGAGTATAAGTATGTGCATATAAATATGTAATTTACAAGTGCCGCTGTAAGCTGCTTGAAAAGCTTGAAAATGCACCTTGAAAATGCTTGAAAAGTGCTTGAATTTCACTTTGGAAAAGGCGTAAGAACCCTGGGGTGGACATGGATATCCTGGAAAATGTTTAGATGCAAAAGACCGAGCCTGGAGGTATCTAAAGAAGTGAGATTTTGGTATGTTGTGATCCCTACACAAGTGTGTAAAGGATGCAAAACTGCCATCACTAAAAAGATCTTGAAAATAGACCAAGCCACTTCTATGCCAAACAGCAAATGCCATGTCCAAACGGGATGGTGTAAAAAGGTGATTAGACATTATTGGCGAGAAACTGCATATGCTTTTCAGATTCATATCTTTCCTAAATTGACCCTAGATCTTAATTGAGTTTTGGACCACTAAGTTTGAGTTAAACTCACTTACTTTAACATTCAATGGAAGGGGGGCAGTTAAAAATGAAATTGGGGAAACTGGGAGTGTGGACTCCAACTCCATTGTAGCCCATATTGGGCCCTCCTTGTCTGCAAATGTGGTAATCCAGTATGTGAGTTTAGCAATGTTAGCTGCCCAGTAATAAAATAGGAAATTAGGTAGACCCAAACCACCTTCAGATTTGACCCTCTCCAGATTTGCCTTCTTTGTGTGTGCAGGCTTCTTATTCCATATAAACGCAGAGATAAGGCTGTCTATTTGGGCAAAAAAGGATTTTGGGATGAAAATCGGAATCATCTGAAACAGGTACAAATATTTGGGCAATATTGTCTTTTTCACAGCATTTATCCGCCCTGTTAGTGTGACAGGCAGCTTTGACCACCTATCTAGATCATTCTTGGTGCGTTCCAAGATAGATTTATAATTGTACTTAAAAATATCCTTAACCGAGCCTGCTATCTCAATACCCAAGTAAGTACATTTTTCATTTTCAATCCTAAAGGGCAGATGACCATAATCCTCCAGCCTTGCCAAGTCATTGAGAGGAAACAGTAAAGATGTTGACAAGTTAATTTTGTAACCTGATATGTTCCCAAATGTCTTCAGCAAGGAGAGAACATATGGCATGCTTTCTATTGGGTCTGACATTTGCAAGAGCAGGCCGTCCGCATATAGAGATGTTTTATGCACTGTGTTGCCCCTGGAAACACCCTTAATCCTATTGTCCGTTCTGATAGCAATTGCTAAGGTTTCAATTGCAATGTCGAATAAATAGGGTGACAGGCAGCATCCCTGCCTTGTTCCTCTGTAGAGCATAAAATATTCGGAAATAAGACCGTTTGTTTTAACAGCGGCTGTAGGAGCTGAGTATATTGTCTTAATCCATTTACAAAAAACAGATCCCAGTCCAAATGTTTCCAAGAAAGCAAAAAGATAGTTCCACTCAATCCTATCAAACGCCTTTTCAGCATCAAGGCTCAGGATAATTTCAGGCCGTACTGTGGATTTAGGGGACAATAATAAATTAAGTAACCGCCATACATTAAAAAACGAATGTCGCCCAGAGATTAAACCTGTTTGGTCTTTACTGTATCAATAATGATAGGAATAAAGGCTTCTAATCGCTGCGCAAGGACTTTAGTTAATATTTTATAATCACAGCAAAGAAAGCTGATTGGTCTACACCAGGGGTCTTCAACTAAAATTCAACGAGGTCCAGGTAGAGAAAATGTTCCCATGCAAAGGTCCGGAACATCAAAATGTCTAACTTGCTTCATGAATTAGTGTGATATATATTGAAGTAGCTGTAGCTTTATCAACGTCTGCATGTAATCAACAACTGACTGCCAATCAAATAAAGTACAATTCAAAAACAACAATATTTATTGTCAATTAACATTGAACTATACAGATATAAAGTAAATACTGTGGATATGTGTAATTTTCCTCTCGGGCTGCATTTACAAATAAAATAGAGAAAATAAATAAAATAGCTTTTGAAAATATGTGCATCTTAAAAGTGCTTAATTTTAGATAAATCAAATAAAGTGTAGCAGCAGCTTGAGAGTCCATTTTTCTTTGTTAACCGTTTCACATCATGACTTAACAGTTTCAGACGATTATAGAACAATATCAGTCTTTACACATCATAACAATTGAACAGTTTTAAAGTTTCTCTTTCTTTCCCTCTTATATTGCAGTCCCTCACTCACTTTTTTTAAATTCAGTGTGAGAATTGACCTGGAGCTTGTCCTGCCAAAACTCGATGGGAAACCCATCCGGACCTGTGCCTTCCCTATACTAGACAGTCTGATTGCGCCTTCTATTTCTCCAACCGTTAATGGTTGTTCTTAGGAGCACTGGGAGTCTGGTGAGAGTTTTGGGATATGTAAGCAATCCAGAAACTACTGAATTTCAGACGAGTTAACATCTACCTCTGATTGATATAAAGTAGAATAGTATTGCTTAAACTGGTCATTAATTATTTGGGGATTATGCGAAGTCGAATCGGCACCTGTATTGATCCTTGGGATCGTCTGTCCAGCCGCCTGCTGCTTGAGCTGAAGTGCGAGGAGCAGTGGTTGCGTTAGACTTTTTCGTTGTCCGTCATTTTGACGGACACGATCGTAACATTTCCGTCATAATTCATTATTACCCGTCATTTTATTTGTCATGTTTTAATAATGAGATGAGACATATTTCATAATTATGTTTGGGTACTGAGCAGCAAATGCTCATTCATTCTTTTTTTTTAATGATTCATATAGAACTTTTAAGGGCATGGAGAACAAAAAAGATGAACAGAGACACCGACCGTGTGGTCACTTTTCATGTCAACACGAACATGAATGATTTATTTTTTCCTTTTTTCCTGCACTGACAGACAGCACAGCAGAAGGGGGACTGAGGCCGCTAAAAACACCGCGACCATTGTGCCTAAACAGGCAAATATGAACAATGCCATCGTTTTAAATGAGACAATTACAATCAAAATATGAACAAAACATTTACAAGAACAACTCAATTGATCTGCTGTAGCCTAGCCTGAACGCTGATTTCTGCATCGTCGTGCACCCTCGGACAAATCCGTTACTCATCTTAGCTTTTCTACAGGTGTCGCAGAACATTTTGCCATCTTCCCTCCTCAGCCACTTAAACTCTTGCTCCCACTGAACCCGGTACTCCCGCTTGAACTCCTTGCCACTTGCTTGCCCCTCTGCTGCTGGCTGAACGTTGTCAGTTTTAGTCTTACTGGCTTGTCCTTCATCCTCCACCGCATCAATCCCTTTTTTTTCACCTCGTTTATCCACACCATCACAACTACTGGGCTTATTAAAAAAGCTTCGGACGATCAACTGCCGTGACATTTTGCGATTGCTAAAGCCGGTTAAACAACGAGGTAATCAACGAGGTCAAAAACAAGACTAGACAATAACTACTTAATATGCACACACTCGCCACCAACTGGACAGGGGTGTGAATGACTAAATAATAGTTACAGACTACAGTAGAGTACAGTAGATCGCCCTCAGTCTACCTGGCCACTAAGGATGTAATATAATGTGGGCTGCTGGTGGAAATGTTGGAGCTGTTCCGAGTTGTGTTCTAATCTGTCAAAATGACAGACTGCTTTCAGATGTGTCCGTCATTGTTAGAAAAAATCCGTCATTGACGGAAAATATTCGGTTAACGCGACCTCTGGCGAGGAGTCTCCCTGCTCTGTCCCCATGTTCATAGTAAACCCGTTTTCAGCTCTCCACGTCGAAAGTGTGTTAAATTCAGATTGAAGCAGTACTTTTTCTTTAAAAAGATCTGCCGTGGGTAAGAGAGCATACCGTCTGCAATGCTGTGCATCAGTTCTTTAAGTTTCTTAGATCGCTCTTTATTTGTATGTGCAGTGTATGAAATAGCCTGTCCCCTGATTTAAGCTTTTAGGGATTCCCATAGAACACTCCTCGAAATATCCTTGATGTCATTCATTTCTAGAAAAAAGTCAATCTGGCCACTGAGGTAAGTTTTAAGGTGTTCATATGAAAGCAAATGGGGGTCTAGACGCCAGCTGCATTGGGGTGCTATATTACCAGGAAACATCATATCCATTTGTACTGGACCATGGTCTGATAACACAATGCTGTGGTACTGGCTCCTGGGGATTAAGGGAAGTAATTGGTCATCTACAATGAAATAATCAATCCTGGAATAGCTATGGTGGACAGGGGAGAAAAACGAAAATTGTTTAGTATTAGGATGTTTTGCCCGCCACGGGTCAGATAGGCCACAGGAGCGCAGGAAGGAGTTTATAGCTATCGCAGATGTTGACAGGGTATTACCAGGTCTAGGGTTGGATCTGTCAAGGTGGGCATGGAGAACGCAGTTAAAATCACCACCCAATACCAATGTATAGGTATTGAAGTCAGGGAGGGCTGAGAAGAAGTTTATGAAAAATGATTGAGTCATCCCAATTCGGTCCATAGATGTTAGCCAATATTAAAGGAGTATTAAAGAGCCTGTGACACGGTTTTCCCCCATCATCCAAACCCATCAATTTGAGTACATATTGTCCCCTTGAAAACCGTTACTGAACTGATTTTGGATATTTGTACTTTGATAACCGTTAATCTGCCTTCAATGTTGACAATTTTCTGGATCTTCTCGCGGATTCTTCAAGTCCCGCCAAATAATGGGTGACGTCATTGCGGGCACAGCGCTCCAGCTGCACCGTCCAGGATCCCAGCATCTGCATGTAAACCTTTATATATATACAGTCAGATGTAAACGCACAACGGCGCACACAGCAGCAAGCTCAGACAGCGATGACAGGTTAATGTTGAACGTGTCTGAGAGCTCATATGAGGCTGAAGGATCGGTTTATGTTGTATCTGTTAGAAGTCTAGGAATGAGGTGCGTCAATATGGGCGATCATATGGTCATGTAGCCAGTGGTGGAATGGGACTAAAAATCATCCCGGGACTCTCGACCGGCCCACTTCGGTACCGCTAGTAAATTGTCAACGGGGGGAGTGGGGGATGTAAAATACAAATATAATGTATAATGTCTGTGTCTTTGACATTAGCGCTGCTAGCCACCTGTGCCCTGTACTACGAAGCCAGTTCAACAGACCCTGGATATGTTTGAGTAACAAACAAACTAACAACAACAAACTAACAAACGAGATCTCGCTAAGCGGTCCTACGACGCTGGTTATCAACTCGGTAAATCAAGCCAGGGTTTCTCTCTCCAGCTGAGAGCGCGTTCACGTCTAAGACACGAGTGGATCTGACTTTAATTACATTTGTCTCGAGTGTTTCGTCAACATAATGTGTTAAATAATACTTCTGCATACAGTCTGTGACACTGTGAGTGTTGCACGGCCAGATGAGGCTGGAGAAGCTGACTCAGATAAGGAAATATATGATATATTATGATATTATATGATCGATGATCTGATTGATGATGTAATATGAATGATAAGTGCGACACGTCGGCGTCTTCTCTGCATACGGCAGTTTAAACTGTATTTCCTTTATCCTGTAATATGACTTGAGAGATTTAAACTCCGCACACTGAGTTGATCTCTTTTCTATAGACGCCGGAGGCGGGCAGCGTCAGGTAAAATAAGTTATTTAGCCTTCTCAAACCTGAGCCTCACGCGCCGCCTATGGGGGATGTGCTAGTTACTTATCCGACCGGCCCACTTCGGTACCGGCCCATCGGGATTCGTCCCGATGGCCAGTCCGCCACTGCACCCAGCCCACGTAAACTGTCAACGGGGGGAGCCTCGCTGCGGGGAAACGGTGGACCTAGTGTCCCGATCGGAGTGGGAATAATAATAATAATCCGTGCATTTTATCCATTAATTTCCCCAACATTGTGGTAAAAAACCACACGTTTAATCCACGTGGGTGTACTACAACTACAAAAAGCATCGGTTTGTTTTCTCATCAGTAAATGCAGACCGGCTCAAACAAACGATTTTTAATCATCATCCTCACTCATCATTTAATGTATAATATGTTCGCCGAATTGACATGAAAGCACTAATAAATGTAGTTTCATCCACTTGAGTTTATAACCACAAAACTAATCGATTTGTTTTTATATCACATCCGACGGGAGGAAATTCAGCAGCTCTCACTCCCGATTTTTAATCCTCATGTAATCATCATCTTCACCACGATCATTATGTTTATGTCGCCGAATTGACATGAAAGCACTGACACATATGAATATACTGTAGTCAACTTCATTAAAACGTTATTAACGTGCCTAAACTCAGTAATTTACCATTTCTACGCATGACAACACACTTTGTCCGTGTTTGGCTCTCGAAGCGTTCCCGCATTGACGTCACTTCCGGCTTCCCCCAAAACTTCAAAATGAGTGAAGGAATTTCCCCGCGATGTTCGAAAGTATTGATATTTAACGAAACGGTATCGCTTTTTCTTTTTTAAACTGACGGTTCGAGATTACTAGTAGCCCAATATTTCATTGCACAACAGTTGTTGGGATGCTGTCACAGGCTCTTTAAACAAACTGCAACAATATATCTACCATTGGGATCAGATATTATTTCAGAGAGTTCAAAAGGTATCCCCTTTCTAATTAAAATTGCTGTGCCCCTGGTTTTGTAATCAAAACGCGAGTGATACACTTGTCCAATCCAACTGCATCTTAGTCTCTTTTGGGAGTTAATATTCAGATGTGTTTCCTGCAGAAACATCACATCAGGCTTCAATGATTTTAAATGGGCAAATATGTTACTCTGTTTCACCATATTATTTAGGCCTTTGACATTCCAGCTGATGAAAGAGAATGCACCTTGTTGTTTATCTACAGCATCAGGAGCCATAACTCTGCCACTGGATAGATGGTCTGGACTTGAAAGTTGGCAAAATCTGAACACATATGTGCAATCTTGGGTTAAGGCATGAAACAATAGAAAAACAAAAAAGTACCATAAAACAGACAAAAGTTAAGAAAGTAACAAAAAATAAACTCTTACCATCCTGGATCCCCGGGCTGGTCTTCTTAAAGCCTGAGACTGCCCTACAAACACTCGTCCTACTCTTAGGCATATAACACATCAAGACTAACCTAAACACTCGACTGAACTGTGCAAGGGCAGAACAATATGAATTCAAATGAAACATGGCCCTTCTCATAGTACCGACATTGCTGCACTTATGTGGTCATAACTTAAAACAGCCTTAAACACCTACAGTTGGGAGATATAAACAGCTATAACTTAAGAAAATCTGCATTGTTGTAATTTCCCTGACTCATTGTCCATAGTCCACACATAAAGCGCAACCAACTGTAGTGTAATTAACAGTCAAAAATGTAGTCATTGTGACACAGGCTGTGACATTATCCTGCAGCTCCAACAGTACCTGTCATGGCCCCCAATATTGATTATCACTCTCCCTCCAGGTCCTGCGGGTGCAAATCCGTCTCAATGTAGTGCTTTGCCTTGGTTGGGCCTTCAAATGACTTTTGCTCTCCAGCTGAGGTTGTGATTTTAAGTGTGGCTGGATACACAAGTCCATACTTCACACCAGGGCGCAGCAGCCCCCAGACCTCAGTAAACGCCGCCCTCTTTTTCCTCACCGAGAGCGTGTAGTCCGGGTAGATGTAGAAACGCTTGCCGTTGTGGAAGATGGGCCCCGCTCCCATGGCTTTCCGTATAATATCTGCTTTCTCCTGAAAGTAGTGGAATTTAATGATGATCGGCCTCGGGGCATCCCCATCAGCTGGTTTCGGCTGCAAGCCCCTATGTGCACGGTCAAGTGTCGGTGTGTAGTCCAGGCTCAGAGCATCCTGCAGTAGTTGAGCTATGGCTTTCTCTGGTCGAATATTCCCAGTCCCTTCCGCCACACCGACTAGTCGACAATTATCTCTCCGTTGTCGAGACTCTAGATCTTCGGTTTTGTCCACCAACCTGTTTACTTGTGAAGACAGCGTAGTAACTTTAGCCTCGAGTTCCACTACCCGGTTAGCATAGCAATTAGCCCCCTCCTCAAGGCCTTCAATGCGCGTTACGAAAGTTGCGTTCTCCTTCCTAACATCTTCAACAACCTTATGGCGCGTTTCCACTGCAGCGGTTAGCTCGCTTTAAGCGTGCCGAGCCGTGCGGGGCCCATTTTTGTTGCGTTTCCACTTGGACTAGTACCGGCTAGCGGGTCCTAATTCACAGTTTTTCTGGCCCCATAAAATCGTGGTTCCAGGGCCAGGAACAACCAGGCTGAGTCGGGCTGAGTATGCTAAACTAGAGAGAGAATCGCTGGCAAGGGGGCTACAACTACAACAAGATGAACATATTTGACCGTGATTTAATTGTAATACACGTTTCAAAATGATGCCGAAGTAACAACATACTGATACCGGTTAGTAAAAACCATGAATTAATGCTTTGACAAGTCTGCAGACAGACGGCAGGCGAAAAACCCTTTTTAAAATGCGTGTTTTCTAAATGGAGCTTGGCTAAGCTAACGTTATGTATGCTCCGACCGTCCACACTCACAACAACGGCCTATACAGACATAAATAAACCAGCGACTGTATTCGCCATAACACAGGCAGTCTGTAGTTTGTACTTGTTTAACTTTTGTCTAGTTTCTGAACAGATATGAGGAGCTGTGAGCTCTGAGGGCTAACAGCTAACGGCTGTGTTGTTTTTCTGGGGCGCTCATTGAAGATGACGTCACGGCTCCGCCTACACTGCGTTACTATAGTAACTGCCCCAGTTCCTAAACTGTAATGGAAGCGCAGCATTAAAGTGAGCCGGGCCTAATAAGGCCTAACCAAACCGAGCAAGGCCGAGCAAGGCCTGCAGTGGAAACGCGCCATTAGTAAACTCTGTGCGCACATTGAAGATTTCTGATCTTAAGTCCCTCGACAGGTTGTCTATTTTGGTGTGCAATTCACCTACACTCACCGTTGAATCGATCTTAGTTAGCACACACTGCTCAGTCCGCTTTAGGGTGGCCATGATTGCCTGTGTATCCGACAGGGGCTCCGCCGACCCGGCCGTGTCTTCCTCAGGCGAGTCCGCTGCGTTTGGGCCTGGTTTCGGTCTTTGGTTCTTTGGCATTTTTTGAGAGTTTTATGTACAACCAAATCATAACACGGTCACTTTTAGATAGCTGAACACTTTAGAGACAGATTTTCCCCACGGGAGCGAGAAAAGAGGCGAAAATAACTTTTGAAATGTTCTTTCCAAGCAGAGCTCAGAAAACTGCGTCCTCACATGTCGCTGCTCCTACGTGCCCCCGGTCATCCACGTTTTTAAGTCCTTGAGGCAGTCTTGAATTTTATTTAGGTGATTGGTTTCATCAGGCTTGATGGATAAATATAGTTGAGTATCATCCGCATAACAGTGGAAATGTACAGAATGATTTCTTATAATATTGCCTAGCGGAAGCATATATAATGTGAACAAAATAGGTCCAAGCACTGAGCCCTGTGGCACTCCATGGCTAACTTTGGTTTGCGTGGAAGATTCATCGTTAACACGTACAAACTGAGAGCGTTCCGATAGATAGGACCTAAACCAGCCAAAAGCAGTTCCCTTAATGCCAACTAAGTGCTCTAGTCTTTGCAATAGGATATCATGGTCGATAGTATCAAATGCAGCACTGAGATCGAGCAAAACAAGAATAGAGACAAGTCCCTTGTCTGAGGCTATTAGAATGTCATTTGTGACTTTATCCAGAGCTGTCTCTGTGCTATGATGTGTTCTAAAGCCAGACTGAACATCTTCAAATAAATCATTGTTTTTTAAGTAATCACACAGCTGTTTTGCGACTGCTTTCTCAAGAATTTTTGAGAAGAATGGGAGATTAGAAATAGATCTATAATTGGCTAAAACCTCTGGATCGAGGTTGTGCTTTTTAAGAAGAGGTTTTATTACTGCAACTTTAAATGATTGTGGAACATAGCCTGCTAATAAAGACATGCAACATGCACGTTGATGGTTTAGAAGAAAGAATCATTGAATGTAATTGTTCAAGGTTTATGGCTGAAAAGCATTCTAGTTTACTATCTAGTGTAATATTAGAGCTTACATTTCCGGGAGCTGTTGATAACACTATACTGGTCAAAGGCAAGAGGTCATTGATTTTGTTTCTAAGAGTAACAATTTTATCGTTAAAAAAGCACATAAAATCATTGCTACTGAGTGCTATGGGAATGAAAGCGCTGAAAATAAATCTTGCATTATTCTTATTCTCATCTATTAATGAAGAGTAGTAAGCTGCTCTCTTTACGCAGTGCTTTCTTATATTCATTGAGAGTAATATGCCAAATTAAACGAGATTCTTCAAGTTTAGTGGAACGCCATATCCTTTCAAGTTGTCTCGACTTTTGCTTTATTTTTGCGGGTTTCGGCATTATGCCGTGGAGCTAGTCTATGTTTTATTTTCTTCTTTTTCAAAGGAGCAACGAACAGAGTCCAATTTTATTCGCAGCGCATCTGTAGCACTATCAACAACATGATCAATTTGGGATGGTGTACATTTTGTATAAGTTTCCTCCCCTACATGCAGACATGCTATCGAGTTAAGTATTGATGGAATCTCTTCCTTAAATTTGGCTATAGCACTAACAGATAGGTTTCTGCTGCAGGAGTTTTTGACTAATGCTTTGTAGTCTAGTAACAGTACTTTAAAAGTTAACAACAAATTGTCAGATAAAGCAGGATTATGCGGTTCGACTAATAGTTGCTCAATTTCAATACCATAAGTCAGAACAAGGTTGTGACTCGAGAGTGTGATTATAGCAGTGGGTTGGTTTATTTACACTCTGTAGGTGGCTTTAATATCCATGTTGACGATGATAAAAATAGCCTTACTGTTGCATTTAACTCTATAATTACTTTATCTGTTTTAAGTACCAAAGTTGATCAAAACTCAGAGAATTCTGAATAAGGACCTGGTGCACGGTACACTGTAACAAATAAGATTGGCTGCAAAGTTTTCCAGGTCGGATGCGTAAGACTAAAAACAAGGCTTTCAAAGTAGGTAGAATTGTATTTTGGTTTAGTATTGATAAGTAAACTTGAGTCAAAGATTGCTGCAACTCCACCTCCTCGGCCCGTGCCTCGAGCAATATGAGTGTTGATATGGCTGGGTGGAGTGGCCTCATTTATGCTGACATATTCTTCATGTCTCAACCAAGTTTCAGTGAGACAGCATATATCAATATTATAATCTGATATTAAATCATTTATCAATATTGCTTTAGATGCTAAAGATCTTATGTTTAAGAGTCCACATGTAATCTTCCTGTTTTGTTGCACTGTAGTAGTTGTTACATTTACTTTTAAGTTATTATGTGTGACACCTCTATTAGGTTTTACTTTAAATTGTCCTTGGGCAGACACACACACCGCTAATATTGGGTATTTTATTGGAGAGAGCGCAGAGAAACATATAAAACTGCGACTCCTCCGCCTGGTCTCAACTCCAGTTCGTCATGGATTAAGTCCACAAAGCACTGAAATGTTTGCTGAAATGAGATCTGCACCTTCCAAAGTAGGATGAATTTATCCTAAACAGATCAGGTTTTCCCCAGAAGGCTGTCCAATTATTTACGAAGCCCACATTGTTTGCTGGGCACCACCAAGACAACCAGCACTGAAATGATGACATGCGGCTATACATGTCATCATTGATCAGATTGGGGAGGGGACCAGAGAAAATTACGCTGTCCGACATTGTTTTAGCATAACTACACACCGACGCCACATTAACTTTGGTGCATTCTGATTGGCGTAAACGAACATCATTACCACCGACGTGAATAACAATCTTACTGTATTTAAGTTTATTCTTAGCCAGCAGTTAAAGATGCGCCTTAACATCGCACGCTCTGGCATGTGACTGTGGAGGCTTTGGTCTCTAAATTCATGTGTCTCATAATAGAGCTACCAATAACCAGAATTGCACACAGGATAGCCCGGAAGTGACAACACGCTTACCGCAATAGTGAGGGTCTGTGTAACGACTGCTGCCCTGCCTCAAATGGAATGAACAAGTATCATTCCATTGTTACGCTGATGACACCCAACTGTACCTCAGGATCAACCCTACCTCCTCTGCAGCCCTGCCTTCACCCACACGTACTGCCTGCCTGGAGGAGATACAGGCGTGGATGAGGCAAAACTTCCTGAAACTGAACAGCTCCAAGACCGAAGCCATTATAGTTGGCACCCCAACCAGGTTAGGTCATCCACCATCACCGCCATCACCTTCTCCGGCCAGGACATTACCCTCTCCTCAACAGTCATCAACCTGGGTGTGAAAATAGACGCCCATCTGACCTTTGAGGCCCATATTAAACAGCTGTGCAAGAACTCCTTCTATCACCTCAGGAATATCGCCAAACTCCGCCCCACACTCACAATAAAGGCTTCTACATTCTCTAATTTCCCCTCCTCGACTCCTATCCTCGTGACTTAGTCCCACCCACAGGAGATGCGAGTGGAGGAGTCGGGGAGGGGAACCGAGGAGAGAGGAGGGGAAGCAGCAGGCGTTTAGAGAAATGAGAACTCCTCTCCTCTGAGCGGTCATTTTAAAGAGACGTCCATTAATGATGACAGGAGGCACAGCAGCCCTCTGTCTGATGGACAGATGTGTTCTTGACGACTTATATGTTTACTTTGAATTCATTCACAGTGCGGTATAATGAGACAATAACAGGCTACAGATGCGGACATTTATATAAATATATACAATTTCAGAATCAAACAAGTATGAGAGCACTTTCATAGTATCAAGACAATCAGAGACTGGATATATCCCCCTCCTGCGCAAATACGATCATATCACCCCCATCCTTAAAACACTACACTGGCTCCCTGTGGAACTGAGGATTGAATACAAGGTCTCCTTCCTCACCCACCAGTGTATCCATGGAACCCCCCCCCCCCCCCCCCCCCCCCCCACCCTACCTCAAGGAACTCCTCACCCCTTATACTTCCTTGCGGACCTCCCGCTCCAGCAAAACCAACCTCCTCAAACCCCCCAGGACCAAGCTCCGTACTATAGGAGACTGGGCTTTCTGCTCGGCTGCTCCCAGACTTTGGAATGCTCTCCCCGAGCACATGAGAGCACCACAGACCGTGGAGGCTTTTAAAAAGGCCTCAAAACCCATCTATTCAATAGAGCCTTTCCCTAGATCCTTTATCTTATTCATTACTACCCTTTTATTTTGTTATTGTTTGTTTTTAGTGCTTTTTATTCATTCTACCGTGTTGTGTACTGTTTTTATTTTTGTTCCATGCTAAATGCTTTTAGTACTTCGGAATCTGAACTCAGATATGAAGTGTGTTATAAATTAAACCCATTATTATTATTATTATTACTGACACAGAAACACAGCATCCATTGTTTCCCTCAGCGCTGTAATCGGGGGCTGCCATTGTCTTTTGAAGTGAATAATTGTTAATAACTTCATAGGCTCAGCCAAACTAGTTATAACACCACAAAAAAACCAGTTCCCTTCAAAGCTAACCACTCAATATGTGTTGGTTTATTTTCTTAACTTTTTTGTATTGGCTATACATATAGGATAGGTAAATCATAACAAAGAAAACAAGAAAAAGTAAAGATAAAACATGTGCATTCTTATATTTTGATATAGTTTTTTAACCGCTTACATCTCACAACCAGCGACATCCATCCTTTCATATTTAATAATGTATTTCTCCATGTCCCTCCACCCTACTTTTACACTTGTATCCCTTATCCCCTCTTTTTCCTCCTACTCTCCCTCCTCCCCTTACTGTTTTCTTGTCTATTTTTTCATTTCTTGTCTTTTTATAACAGTTCCGTTACTATCATCAGCCCAGCTTTTTATTATAACCTCCCATTATTGACGTGCCTAAAGCAGATGTTGTTAAAAGACACAGCCACCCCCCCCCAATTCACCCCCTCTCTGTTTCCCCTCCAGCTGGGAGAAGCGAGTGGACCAGCGGGGAAGGTACTACTATGTGGACCACAACACCAGAACCACCACATGGCAGAGGCCCACGGTGGAGTCTGTGCGCAGCTACCAGCAGTGGCAGAGCCAGCGCAGCCAGCTGCAGGGCGCCATGCACCAGTTCAGCCAGCGCTTCCTCTACCAGGTACATGTGGAGCACATTAGAAAGAGGTGCAGGAATGAGTCCTACAACCCGGAGATGAGTTAGCATTTTACCGCTTGCAGTTCCCTTGTCTTGAAATATTTTTGATGTTTTTTGACAGTAGATGCTTGAAATAAGATTTGGGGTCTATCATCACCCCAAATAAGATCTGATCACCCCACTAGTGAACGCCTGAAGCTTCTTTGTGTCATAGTCGAAACGGAGGTTGCTATCCAGTGGCTAAATGAGACTACAGAACTCAAACATTAGCTCCAACATTAGGTCCTTTAGCTTAGCGGGGCTAACGTGAATTTGTGTGACCATGATGCAGTCTGCTTATTAGGGGTGTAATGGTTCACAAACATTTCGGTTCGGTACGTACCTCGGTTTTTAGGTCACTTTTCGGTACAGCAGAAAAAATTATCATAAAATATATATATATTTTTTATTATTATTAAACTGTGAATACTGTATTCACTCAAATAAATACAAAATATAATAAAATAAACATTAAGGTGCAGCATTCCGATGAACTGAAATAATCTGTATTTGAACTGTACTGTACTAGTACCTAAGTAGTATTACCAATCCCCTTTCAATCACATTAGTATGCATGAAAAGTGACATATGGCCCGCCCCCAATTATGCAAATGAGCTAAGTCGCGCCTCCCTTTGTTCGAGATCCTTTGATGTGAGGGGTACAATTATGCTAATGAGCTAAGTCCTGCCTCCCTTTGTTCGAGATCCTTTGATGTGAGGGGTGAGGTGTCATCACACGTAGGTGTGAAATGCCCCCCTGTGTAGCGCCTTTGTTGTCTAATCCATTGATGTGTTGATTACGGCAGTCTCTTTGAAGTTATGCTGTCTGGTCCCTGTCCCCTCACAGCCCTTTGTTGTCTAATCCTTTGATGTGAGGGTTGAGGTGTTATAACAGGCAGGTGTGATTTCACACCGGTGTGTTATAAGCCTCTGATGTTAATCTAGGTGTCTCTTTGAAGTTATACGTGAGACTGTCTAGCCCCCGCCCCCTCACAGCCCAGGCCTCTCCCCCTTTCTCAACCCCTTTCTCAACCCCTTCCTGTCACACGATATGAGGCCAGAAGATAGTGGGCGGTGGAATTAGGTGAAAAAAGAAATCCATACAGACTAAATAAAAAGCCAGTCATTTCCACTCATCAAGTCGCCTTTCAAAAAAAGAAAAATGGCCAAGAGACCCCTCGATATGGGTTTAATCAGCGAGACGCCAGTGACAACTTACCGCCATCCGTCCGGAGCGCCAATCAAGAAACAGATGCAGTATCTGTGCCGGGTTCAGACGCCTCCAGCCGAAGAACTTCATGAAGAATGGACTCTGAAAAATGGCGATGTTTGGGGTTATGTATTCAACTATGTGGCGAATGAACTGCATTTCTACAATCTGAAGAATGGAGAAACGTATGGACCCGTAGTGTTAAAGCGGCACTGACCTCAACAGATTGGGCTGTGTTAACTCTGGTGTCTTCCAGAGATCTCCACGCAACCACTGTATCGGAAGAAGTAGTGCATCAAGAAACCATAGTGGAACCAGCTGTGTACAAGATATTTGCAAAGAAAAGCAGATGGCATGCGAGATCAAAGAAGAGTTTTCACCGCTGCCCCTCAATGTGGAGGAAGAAGAAGGAGATATTCCCCCGCCGCCAGAAGTAAGAAGATTCCTGACAAGCACCGTCTGGGAAACTAAAAGCGGACCATCGGGGCGATGGTGACGCTGGGGAAGGACCCCTCTGATGATTTTGTTTTGGAGTATTTCAACTCTACATGCGGGGTTTTTCAGACATCCTTGCGGGTGCCTCTGACTGCTTGACTGAAAATGATTTATGGAAAAGCTACAAAGCTTAAAGAACTTTTTAAACAGAGTCAGACATCGATGGACATTATACTGGTGAAAAAGACTCTCACTTTTGCAGATGACTCCTCCTCCCACTCAGTATAACAAGTCACACCCTCCTCCCCAGATCATGTGTGAAAATGTGTTATCTCTGTATAAAGATGATGTGATAAAAAATTATGCTGCCGTAACGAATTTTGTGAAAAATACCAACGGTGTGAGAGACGTCAAAAAGACACTCATTTTAACCACAGTGTTTGTTCTCTACAAATGTTTAAAGATTGTTACAAAATGTAAAAAAATAAAAAGGTATGGAGACAAAATTAATTCAGGTGACTCTGTCTTTATTAGGAAAACAAAAATATAATACAAATGGTTTAGGTGGTAAAATGTAACCATCTTGGACTTAATATTCTAACTCTTCTTATTCTTTTATTCGTAAGCGGGGCACTCGGAGGCTCTTCCTCCTCTGCGGATATCACTGGCTGTTGCATAATGTGCAATACCTGGTTTCTTCAACAAGGCTTGAAAAACTTTGTTAAAGAATTATTTCCCTGCGTCTGTTTGTATCTTTGTAGGAATCTGACTTTTGTGAACTAATGTTTTAATTATTTTATTAACTACAAGGAATTCTCTTTGAAGAGGGTATCAATAGTTTAAAGATCTTAATGCCCCCTTGATCATGTCTTTTTTTTTTTAAAAGACTATTTCTCTAAAAGGCAAGTTTTGTGATTTTAACACTTATTTTACTGCCATTAGGCAGATTTTGGCTTTTGTTCTCACGGTGTGAGAGACGTCATAAAGACACTCATTTTAACCACAGTGTTTGTTCTCTACAAATGTTTAAAGATTGTTACAAAATGTAAAAAATAAAAAGGTCTGGAGACAAAATTAATTCAGGTGACTCCGTCTTTATTAGGAAAACAAAAATATAATACAAATGGTTTAGGGGGTAAACAACACTTATTTTACTGCCATTAGGCAGATTTTGGCTTTTGTTCTCTTGCCAAGATACTTTTAGACACACTTTGAGGTATGCAAAACCTTAAACATTTCTGAAAATAAAATACTTTATCTGAATACATTTTTTTAAACGCACTTTTGAAATTTTTATTTATTATTTCAGTGAAACTTTTTTCTCTTTTCTTGTGTTACTAAGATACTTTTAGACATACTTTGGCGTATGCAACACTTGACAACTGGTAGAATATGAAGTACTTTGTAAGGAATTCGGTTTCTTTTAATGGCAGGGTTGTTTTTTTTAACACTTGTTCAGTTAAACAGGGGTTTTTTCTTTTCTGATAACCTTACATATTTTAGTTATTTTCTGCTACCAAGATACTTTAAGATACACTTTGATGTACAAAACACTTAGCAAAGGGTATAATATGAAGTACTTTGTAAGGAGGTGCAAAAACTTTAGAACTGGGTAAAATATTCATTAATTTGTAATGAATTGAGTTTATTTTCTTTTGATTTTCAACATACTATTTGTACACAATGACTTTTCCATATTTCTGACAAACTATACTTTTGACTTTTTCCGTAAAAACTATTACTTATTCTTAAATTTTACCTATTGCTGCTTGGTTGGAAATGATAGATGAAAAAGCTACAACACTTAAAGAACTCAATTCATATTATTATTGATATATGTGTATTACAGTCCTCCACATGCACTGTTGTCTTCATTATAACAGAGGTGTATAATGAAGAGGGTAAACAAATTAATGTGTATGCAGTTAAAGATTTAAGACACAGTAATTTATCCACGGTAATTTATCCTATGCATTTTTACAGTTGAACTCCTACCCCCCTTATAAACCAAAATAACAATACCCCTTAAAGAACTTTTTTAAAAAGAGTCAAACAGCGAGGGACGTTATACTGGTGAAACTTTGTTAAAAAGAGTCACATAGCGAGGGACATTATACTGATGAAAGAAACTCTCAATTCTACAGATGACTCCTCCCACTCAACGCAATAAGTCCCACCCCACTCAGCAAATCATATAAAACTAAGGACCCCACTAAGACGACCGTTGAAAACTAGCCATGGATCTGAGAAAAACCAAGTCTGATGTAGCCTCCCCTTATTATCACCAGGATAACGGATATGGGCTTAACGACTGGATGTTACAAAGTAGGGGAGAGGATGTTCCCGAAGAAGAGCTCTCCTCTATATCATATCCATGTAAGGTCTTTAGGACAAAAGAGGACTATGATAACATGACATATAAAGAATATCTTTCTTTAAAAGATGGTATTATAGATAACCTGTATAGAAACAATATATCTCATACCACTCGCCAAGATCGCAAACGACAATTAGCAGAAAAGTAAAGAAAAACAAAGAAAATAAAAATGAAAAGGAGAAGAAAAATGCAAAGCAAACGCAGAATGTGAATGAAAAGAAAAGGGGCAAAAGGACGAAAAAGACAAAAAGAAGGAAGGTGAAAAGAAAAAGGAACAAAGTGAAGAAATGTCAACTAGAGGATGGTGTTGTAGAGCCATTACCGGATCATAATAATCTTATAGATCATCTACCGCTAACCGACTGCTGCGAATGTGTTGAGCAAATACCAAAAGCAATGGCAGAGCTTTGCTTCAATATAATGAGAGAAAAAGCGCGATACTATGGAATTGCCCAAATTGGCGACAGTGCCAGAACATGTATTAAAAGACTGTTGGAGGATCTCTATTCTAGTATCGGTTGTCATTACATCGAAGGATATGCCAAAATGTGTGACGACATAGTTTTGTCTTCAAAATTGCTTTTGAAGACAATTATATGGTACCTGTCCTTACAGCTAAACAAATCCTACGCCAGGTATTCAACAGACCACAAGAAGCACAAGAAGCCCCAGAAAGGATTACATTCAGAGCTAATAATGGTGAAACCGAAGAAGAAGCAAAGCAGATTATAATCGTTGCGGGTGAAAGGATAGAGTGTGAGGAAAACTTCTGTTCAGCAATGCAGAGCCAATGCTCGTGAAAGGAATGGAAGCTGGATTCGCCTTGGTCAAACACTGATATTTATTGAGAGAGAAAATACGGCCGGAGAGTTCACAAGGTATATTCACAACTTTCATGTGCAACAACCAAATCAACTCTGGACAAAGGACGACAGGAACACAGATCTATACAGCAGAAAAGGAGGGATCTAAGAGCCCGCCCTTTCTCTAATCAGTACCAGACATTTGGAACAAAGCACCTCTGTATTCAACTTCTCATGTGCCCAAACCCCTCACCTACAGGAAAGGCAAAATACCTCTTGACCTGTGTCGTCCTGAGAAATTACTTGCAGGAACATGCAAGAAAGACTGAGAATCTCTAAATACACAGATCGGATTAAAATATTCTCTTACATAGAGAATTTGCATGTGATGTTAATAAAATGCATTCGTATACTTCCAAGAGACCCCTAAACATCTACTGGGGCAGTGTGAATTGAACGGTAATAAAATGAACAAATAAAATCAATAAAATAATATTGAATACAAATAAAATTGAATAAAAGTCAACAAAATGAGCACACTTAGAGAAGCGGTCAACAACAGTTAGGATTGTCGTATTACCATGAGAGGGGGGCAGACCGGTGACAAAGTCCAGAGCAATATGTGACCAGGGTCGACTAGGGATTGGAAGGGGTTGGAGCCAACCTGCAGGTTTCTGATGAGAGGCCTTACTCCTGGCACATATTGTACAGGCTGAGACGAATTCCCTTGTATCCTTGTCGACTGTTGGCCACCAGAAATGTCTTTTGAGAAGAGAGAGTGTGCGGTTAGCACCGGGATGGTTGGAGAAACGGGAGCTGTGAACCCACTGCAGGACTTGGGAACGGACTGAGTTTGGGACAAACAGACGGTTAGGCGGACCACAACCAGGGTCTGGTTGTTCCAACAGTGCCTCCTGGATAGCGTTACTGATCTCCCAGGTGACGACTCCCACAACACATCTCTGGGGAAGAATAGAGTCCGAAGTAGAGATTGGACCCTCAGACGTGAATGATCTGGACAGGGCATCGGGCTTAGTATTCCTGGAACCTGAGCGATAGGTGAGAGTGAAGTTGAAGCGTCCAAAGAAGAGAGCCCACCTGGCTTGTCGAGAATTTAGCCGTTTGGCTGACTAAATGTACTCAAGGTTCTTATGGTCAGTCCACACCAGGAATGGCTGCTCACTGCCCTGGAGCCAGTGCCGCCACTCATCCAATGCCATCTTAACTGCCAGCAGCTCCCTGTTGCCCACATCATAGTTTCTCTCAGCTGGGGAGAGACGGCAAGAGAAGAAAGCACAAGGATGAAGCTTGTTGCTTGGCCCGGAAGTCTGAGACAGAACAGCAGCCTCTGAAGAACCAGACTGACATGTCTTTGGTGTTCCTCCAGGCTCTTGGAGAAGATCAGAATATCGTCGATGTACACAAAGACAAACTGGTTGAGATAATCACGCAAGACATCATTTACCAGGGACTGAAAAACTGCTGGGGCATTGGAGAGTCCAAAGGGCATGACGAGATACTCAAAGTGGCCAAGGGGGGTGTTAAAGGCAGTCTTCCACTCATCACCTTGGCGGATACGAACCAAGTGATAGGCATTTCTGAGATCAAGCTTTCAGTCATGGAAAGATTGCTTTCCACCAAAACTTGGATTAACCGTTCATGTTGGCCAAGAAGATTTCCCTGATGAGACAGAGCCTGCTGAACAGTGGAGGGATCCGATCCAGTGCTTGAGTGGTTCATATAGACCAGTTCGTACTGTTAAGCTCAAAGAGCGCTTACAGGCTGAACCCTCAATACAAGCACGGAAGAGAGGAGACGTGAGTATGGAAGTAAAATGATTTATTTCCAATTCAAAACTCACACCATACTGCTGGGGAATTACTAATCCGGATCTGGGAATTACTAGGGGGGGAGAGTGGAGGTCCGTAGTTGATGATCCGGAGGATATCGGAGAGAGCAGACTGGAGCCGGGGTTCGGAGATTTGCAGCAGAACACGGGTGAGATGAGCCGGGGAATCAGAGTTCAATAGAGTGAGCAGGCTGGAGCTGGTAGTGATAATAATCCGAGGTTCGCTGACGAGGTGGTGTTGGCTGGACGTGGCAGGCAGAGTAGTTGACGGATTCTGGGCAGAGAAATACAGGTTTTAGTATAAAACTTTGACTTGGAAACTAGGTTTAGTTTTCTAGAAATCACTATGTGTTACCAGTGTATCTTTCACGGCGAACTGGTGAATACTGGATGAGGAAGCCGGGTATTTAAGCAGGTGTGGGTGAGTAGATAATCAGGAAGATGAGTAGCAGCTTCGGAGGTGAATTGACGGGAACTGAAAGTAGGTCTGCCATGCCCAGCCAGGAAGACAGACAGATACAAACAAACATGAAACAAAAAGAGAAGCAGAAGAAGGGAAAACTGCACATCCTTACATGATGTTAACAAAAACTGGATTGTTCCACTGAAATAGTAAATAAATAATTTCAAAAGTGCGTTTAAAAGAAAATGTATTCAGATAAAGTATTTTATTTTCAGAAATGTTTAAGGTTTTGCATACATAAAAAGTGTATCTTACAGTTCCTTTGTGAGAGAATTATACACAAATCTGCAGAGTGTCCTTAAATAAGCGTTAAAATCACAAATGTGCCTTTTAGAGTCACAGTCTTTAAGAAAATAAAAGTTTTACACAGTGACTGACATTCTGTGTATGTATAAACATACATCTACTTGGGCAGTGTGAATTGAACGATAAACCGATCACTGTAAATGAAACGCGGAGAGAAGCACCAGTGCAAATCGTTAAGTCTATTACCTTGTATGCACTACGACATTAACTTGGTAAAATGTAATATGTTTTTATGAAAATGTGTTGAATGTTGTGTTTACAATTAAACAACCATAACAAAATGAAAATGTGTTTTATTTTTGCTTTCATATATAGTAATAGTATTGTAAACGAAACATTTAAAGTGGTCCTGGAGTAGTACTGCCAGAACGAACGATATCCAAAATGTCTTCCAATTTACAAAACTTCAGCCATTCTGTTTACACGGGGGTCACTACTCATTCTGCTTTCAATCGTCCTCATCACCACACGTATTAAAAGGGTATTGACTACATTCTGATCAATATATACAGAGCGTTTTGCATAGTAGTTTCCCTTTCTTCTTTTTTTTACTTTAAAGAAAAGTCAAAGTATCGAAAATAAATCCCCTGGCTGGTTATTAAGAAGAAAATAAATTAGTCTTCTTCTTCTCCTCCATACAACTCGGTAAGGATATTTTCAAGTCTCTCCTTGAGGTGTCTGCAGTTTTTGAGCTTGTGCAGAAAAGCCTTCGAAGCGTGTCGGATCCTCCGTTCATCCTCGCAGATGCCTTTATCAATAAGACTCTGGTCAATCACAGTACTGAAGTCGGCGAGCCAAAGTCTTTTCATTAACGCGTTGTAATTGTTTCTGAAGAAAAAATCGGGCATGTCATTCAGACAATCGTGTTGCCTCTGGCCGGGGTGACTAACTCGGCATCCGTTACATATTTCTTCTCTGTACCGATACAGCACCCTCTCCAGAAGATGAACCAACTCCGATTTCACTGTGTCCATAAACAGAGACGTCTTGGCCCCAGGAGTAACATCAGCAGCAGTAGTACTGCAAGATTCGGGTGTCCAAAATGGTGGTGATGATGGTAGTCCAGGAGTCTGCTCCTGGCTGCAACTCGCGGGGGGAGACTTAGTTTTTCTCAGATCCATGGCTAGTTTTCAACGGTCTTAGTGGGGTCTTTAGTTTTAGATGATTTGCTGAGTGGAGGGTGGAACTTATTGCGTTGAATGGGGGGGGGGGGAGTCATCTGTAGAATTGAGAGTTTTTAAAAAAGTTCTTTAAGCGTTGTAGCTTTTTCATCTATAATTTCCAACCAAGCAGCAATAGGTCAAATTTAAGAATAAGTAATAGTTTGTCAAGATTTTACGGAAAAAGTCAAAAAGTATAGTTTGTCAGAAATATGGAAAAGTCATTGTGTACAAATAGTATGTTGAAAATCAAAAGAAAGAAACTCAATTCATTACAAATTAATGAATATTTTACCCAGTTCTAAAGTTTTGCACCCCTTAAAGAAAAACCCCATTCCTTACCAAGTATTTCATATTATACCCTTTGTTAAGTGTTGCGTACATCAAAGTGTATCTCAAAGTATCTTGGTAGCAGAAAATAACTAAAATATGTAAGGTTATCAGAACTGTTGAACTGAACAAGTGTTTAAAAAAAAAAAACTGCCATTAAAAGAAACCAAATTCCTTACAAAGTACTTCATATTCTACCAGTTGTTAAGTGTTGCATATGCCAAAGTGTGTCTAAAAGTATCTTGGTAACACAAGAAAATAGAAAAAAGCATTGATGTTAACAAAAACTAGATTGTTCCACTGAAATAATAAATAAATAATTTCAAAAGTGCGTTTAAAAGAAAATGTATTCAGATAAGGTATTTTATTTTCAGAAATGTTTAAGGTTTTGCATACCTCAAAGTGTGTCTAAAAGTATCTTGGCAAGAGAACAAAAGCCAAAATCTGCCTAATGGCAGTAAAATAAGTGTTGTTTAGCCCCTAAACCATTTGTATTATATTTTTGTTTTCCTAATAAAGACAGTCACCTGAATTAATTTTGTCTCCAGATCTTTTTATTTTTTACATTTTGTAACAATCTTTAAACATTTGTAGAGAACAAACACTGTGGTTAAAATGAGTGTCTTTATGTCGTCTCTCCCACCGTGAGAACACAAGCCAAAAACTGCTTTATGGCAGTAAAATAAGTGTTAAAATCACAAAACTTGCCTTTTAGAGAAATAGTCTTTTTTTTTTTTTAAAAAGACATGATCAAGGGGGCATTAAGATCTTTAAACTATTAATACCCTCTTCAAAGAGAATTCCTTGTAGTTAATAAAATAATTAAAACATTAGTTCGCAAAAGTCAGATTCCTACAAAGATACAAACAGACGCAGGGAAATAATTCTTTAACAACGTTTTTCAAGCCTTGTTGAAGAAACGAGGTATTGCACATTATGCAACAGCCAGTGATATCTGCAGAGGAGGAAGAGCCTCCGAGTGCCCCGCTTACGAAGAAAAGAATAAGGAGAGTTAGAATATTAAGTCCAAGAATGTTACATTTTACCCCCTAAACCATTTGTATTATATTTTTGTTTTCCTAATAAAGACAGTCACCTGAATTAATTTTGTCTCCATACCTTTTTATTTTTTTACATTTTGTAACAATCTTTAAACATTTGTAGAATATGTAGAACAAACACTGTGGTTAAAATGAGTGTATTTTTGACGTCTCTCACACCGTTGGTATTTTTCACAAAATTCGTTACAGCAGCATCATTTTTTATCACATCATCTTGATACAGAGATAACACATTTTCGTAAGACAACCCAGACGCTCTTTACATAGGTAGAAAACACAATGCTTTTCTTTGAGGGGTCCTTAGTTTTAAATAATCTGGTGAGGAGGGTGTGACTTGTTATGCTGAGTGGGAGGAGGAGTCATCTGCAAAAGTGAGAGTCTTTTTCACCAGTATAATGTCCATCGATGTCTGACTCTGTTTAAAAAGTTCTTTAAGCTTTGTAGCTTTTCCATCAATCATTTTCAGCCAAGCAGTCAGAGTCACCCGCAAGGATGTCTGAAAAACCCCGCATGTAGAGTTGAAATACTCCAAAACAAAATCATCAGAGGGGTCCTTCCCCAGCGTCACCAAACGGCTTGCGCGGTAATACCATTCCCCCGATGGTCCGCTTTTAGTTTCCCAGACGGTGCTTGTCAGGACTCTTCTCACTTCTGGCGGCGGGGGAATATCTCCTTCTTCTTCCTCCACATTGAGGGGCAGCGGTGAAAACTTTTCTTTGATCTCGCATGCTGTCTGCGTTTCTTTGCTTTTCTTTGCAAATATCTTGTACACCGCTGGTTCCACTATGGTTTCTTGATGCACTACTTCTTCCGATACAGTGGTTGCGTGGAGATCTCTGGAAGACACCAGAGTTAACACAGCCCAATCTGTTGAGGTCAGTGCCGCTTTAACACTACGGGGTCCATACGTTTCTCCATTCTTCAGATTGTAGAAATGCAGTTCATTCGCCATATAGTTGAATACATAACCCCAAACATCGCCATTCTTCATGAAGTTCTTCGGCTGGAGGCGTCTGAACCTGGCACAGATACTGCATCCGTTTCTTGATTGGCGCTCCGGACGGATGGCGGTAAGTTGTCACAGGCGTCTCGCTGATTAAACCCATATCAAGGCGTCTCTTGGCCATTTTTCTTTTTCTCACGCATAACTTCAAAGAGACTGCCTTAATCAACACCTAGATTAACATCAGAGGCTTATAACACACCGGTGTGAAATCACACCTACCTGTTATAACACCTCAACCCTCACATCAAAGGATTAGACAACAAAGGGCTGTGAGGGGACAGGGGCCAGACAGCATAACTTCAAAGAGACTGCCTTAATCAACACATCAAAGGATTAGACAACAAAGGCACTACACAGGGGGGCATTTCACACCTAACTGTTTTAACACCTCAACCCTCACATCAAAGGATTAGACAACAAAGGTACTACACAGGGGGGCATTTCACACCTACGTGTGATGACACCTCACCCTCACATCAAAGGATCTCGAACAAAGGGAGGTGAGACTTAGCTCATTAGCATAATTGTACCCCTCACATCAAAGGATCGCGAACAAAGGGAGGCGGGACTTATCTCATTTGCATAATTGGGGGCGGGCCACCTGTCACTTTTCATGCATACTAATGTGATTGAAAAGGGATTGGTAATACTACTTACCTAAGCAGCCAGCTTGACATTATGACTTGCTTGTCATTGTATTTTTTAAGAAAAATGTACTTGTCCACATTGCTTGCCGAAAGGGTAGATCTGCTGGCACTATCAATATCTCCTGCTGTGGAGAACACCCTCTCGCTAGGGACAGAGGTAGCAGATACAGCCAGGTAGCGCTTTGCTATCATGGCAACATGAGGATATTTGGCGTTTGTAATAGCTTTGGCTCGGTCTGAACTTGTTGCGAGTGGTGGAGGCTTAAATGCTAGTGGGAGTTGGGTTTGCACTTCAGTCATTTTTCTTTTGGTACTGGTGATATAGATCGGGTAGTGACAGTCACTACCCGATCTGCAGCCCTGCCCTATCTGCAGTGTGCATGTGCGAGATGCTCCGCCATATTGGACAACTCCGGACGGCAACCCAAGTAGGACACGTGCCACAGTGGCATTTGGCAAATCACAAAAAGAAAACTCGAGAGAGAGATGAGTTATTGTTATTACAACGTGACTTCACTATTATTTAACAACTCTTTTTATTGGGTTCTTTTATTTGGGGTTAAGTACATTGTCAGAATAAGTGAGAAATGAAGACAGCTATATGCCATACATGTTTGCATAGATTCACAGTAAATATTTATTCAGTATGATAGCTGCTAACAGAAGTTAAATCCAAAAAAAGGCAACAGTTCTGAATATTAATAAAAAATGAAAAACTAGAATAACAGGGTTGGAGAAGTCATCATTTCCCTAACTTAATACTTCATACGATCTCCTTTTGCTGCAATTACAGCCATCAATCTATTTCGATATGTCTCTACTAGCTTTGCACATCTAGATTGGGCAATGTTTGCCCATTTTTCCTTGCAGAATTGTTCGAGTTCAGTCAAATTCCATGGTGAGCGGCAATAGACTGCTCTCTTCGAGTCCCTCAATAGATGTTCTATCAGATTTAACTCGAGGCTTCTGACTTGGCCACTCAAGGACTTTCACCTTCTTATCCTTAAGCTACTGCGTTGTTCTTTTGGCAGTATGTTTAGGAATATTGTCGTGTTTAAAGGTGAATGACCAGGGACCTCATTTATAAAGCCTTGCGTAGGATTCTCGTGGGAAGGTTGCTTACGTAGGACAAAGACAAATAAATACGCACATACATTTTCTGATTTATAAAACACGTCCTACGCCGGTTTCACTTTATAAATCACAATCAACTCGAAATGCGGCGCAGCTTTTGCGGGCTTCACGTAACGCCCATATCTGCCTATAAATAATCAAAGAAACGCCCTGTATTAATATTCATTTTGACTGACTGCATGAAGAAGATCGCAGGAAATGACGACAGAACAGCTAAGAAAGACATTTCACACTGTGTCAGATTTTGGTTCTTTTGGGAAGGTGTAGACAAATCACATTGGTTGGTGGATGCAGTTTGAACCAGAGTAGCAGCTTGGAGGTCGGATCGTCACCAAAATAAATAAATAAGTGCTCCGAAAAAAGTTAATGACAAAATACACATAACCTTGTGTGTCAGTGTGTTTGTGCCGGGGACAGGAGACCCCCCCATGATGAGCACAGATTTGTGCACAGATGGAAGGCTGACCGGCAGGTAGGCCATCCAGTTATTTTAGCCGGGCCGGCTCAGATGATTGGTCGTGCTTTTTACAGTACTACGGCTTCCACAGATGACATGTTTTTATGGATTTTTTTGTCAAAGCACTTAAGATATTCATTGCTATCGGGATGTTAAGAGCATTCCATGGAATATAACAAATAGTGTATCTCGAGCCGGTTTCTCAAACTTACCTACCCCACCTTTAAGACAACATATTCGAGGTGGTTTTAAAAAACATCCGTATTTATTTATTTCTCCAAATTATGTGTTTGTGTGCACTGAGGAGTCTCAAACAGGCATTTGTTAAATCATTTTAAGATTGGCTTTAATACATTTTTGCAAATTAATTCTTCATATATGATAAATGAGAGGTAACATTATATTTATGGTATTATTTCCACATATTTCTCTCCATCCTTCCTTCTGCCAACGGTGTCGCAGTTTCTCGTCTCTCCCGTTTTTTTTGCGTACCGCGTACGGATAAGTCAGTTTGCGTGGAGGACCGCACATTTTCCCCTCAAGTTTGTTTTTTATAAATCGCAAACATTGCTTAGAAACTGGCGTACGCCATCTTTTGAGCGTACACACCGTTTATAAATGAGGCCTCAGATTGGGCATTAAGTTGTCTAGCGGGAGGATGCAGGTTTTTCACCAGAATGTGTGTGTACTTGGCAGCATCTATATTCCCTTCGACCCTGACCACGTGCCCAGTCCCTGCTGAAGAGAAACATCCCCACAACATAATGTTGCCACCACCATGCTTCACCGTAGGTATGGTGTGTTTTGGGTGGCGTGCTGTGTTTGGTTTTCGCCAAACATAGCGCTTGGTGTTCAGTCCAAAAAGTTCAATCTTAGTCTCACCCGACCATAAGACCGTTTTTCCCATGGTAACGGAATCTTCCAGGTGTGCTTTTGCATAGCACAAACGATATGTTTAGATTTGCACGTCAACCTGCATAATGCACCTGGGACTGACCACGATCAGTGCATGTTCTGAGAAACACGGCGCGCTTTACTTACTGACATCGTGTTCAGGGGGCATTAAAACTGTTATAGAAGATTTGTTTATGGTATTTTCCAGCGGAGTCAGGTTGTGCTATATCTCTGACAGTCACCGTCCTCCCGAGTGAAGCCGCCAAGGTCAGACAGCGGCCCGGCAGTTAAGGGTTATAGGACCAAAACAACAGAGCGTTCTCAATGGACCATTTGTAAAACCAGCCTTAAAACTCTTATAGGCTTCTATAAAAAACACCCCGACCTGCACTCTGTATGTTTGAATGTGCATTTGTCCCTGTTTCTCACTGAGGCTGTTTTCATGTGCTTCTGGGTGTTTATGCATTTAAAATCCTTGCATCCCCTCTTTCTCTCCATCCATCTAACCCTCTCACTGTCTATCTAATCTTTATTCATGAACCATCATCCCATCCATCCTTTTTTAACTTGTTTATCCACTCATTAACAATTTCACATTTAAAGAATCCTTATTTAACATTCTCTGTCCATTGTCATAACTTGTATGTGTTTGGCTGCTGTGGTCTTTGTTGAACTTTTAAACAAAAGTTTATAAATCATTTTAACCAGAAAATTCAGTCTTCTCACACCGCTGTAAGAGTCGTTGAACTTTGTGCTTTAACTCTCATCGAACATCTTGCAAGTTAAACACACAAGCAGCAGAAAAACAGAACTCCTTTTATGAAAGTTTAAACAAAATGTGATCAGGTGCTGTTGCTGCTGACTTTTACTGGTTTATAGCTCTTGGCAGGTGATCATTGTGGACCCTGGTAATGCTTCTAAGAAAAAGTAAATAAGATCTCTGTTAATGCTGCCCTTAAGAATGGAAAATTAACTCACATATTCCTGTAAGACTCAAATTAGATGAATGCATTAGTAACAGTCCGATGTCATTTCTTCTGGTTTAGGGCTGGGTATCAAACCTTAATAAAGTTGGAGTACTGAACCATATGTGTTCACAGCACTTAGTCTGTGAAGTATCAAAGCTGACATTAGATTCTTACACCTGTTTCTTTATTGTGGGATCAGATTTTTTTAATTTGAGTCATAGCTTTGCTAATTTTAAACAATCTAAACGACATTTGCTTGTGTTAAGACTATGGTTAACGGCCCGTCCACACAGCGGCGTGCGTTGACGCTTGGAGCTGGGCGTATCTGAAGCTTGGGGATTTTTTGCGACCAACAACCAATCACATGAATCTCCCGCCCCCAACATACAAAGCAATAGCAATGTTAAAACGAAGTAAACTGGATATAAAATCCCCTAACAGGCGAAAACCTATCAGTTTCACCCACTGTCTCTGCCACCTCCCTCCATGCCTCGCTCCTCCGGTTTGTATCCCGGTAGATGAACAGAGACTGATCATACAGCACCGGGTGATTCACTACCGCTATAATTAATTTTCCCTCCATTTTTTGGAATATGAGGAAATGACCTGCGTAGTCTCTCCCAGCATACGCAGTTTGATTGGCTAGCGCGTGTACTGGCAGATTTGCATAAACGGGATTTCATTGGCTGACGCTTCTGCCGAGGCGCCAAAAGTTGAACATTGCTCAACTTTTGAAGCGAGCAACGCCAGCAACGCTCCACGGCGCTTCACAAAATGCAGTTCGGCTAAAAGTGACGTCACCCCATTCAAAGTGAATGGGCAGAAGCGTTGGAAGCTTCAACGCACGCCGCTGTGTGGACGGGCCTTAAAGGTGACATGTCATGCTTTTCCGGTTATTACCCGTCCCCTTGTGTGTTATGAAGGTTTTTATGCATGTAAACGGTGTGCAGAGTCAAAACCCTCAAAGTACACCATGTAGGGAGTAAAACTCTAACACAGAGAAGAACTCCCCAAAACGCCTCGTTGGAGACACGTCACTGTCCATTTGATTCTTCCGGGTACATCATGATGTCATGTCGTCCCCGGAACGAAATGGACCAATCTATGGAGCCGTTACGTTACGTCTGTGCAGCGGTTACGTTAAGCCCCCGCTGATTGGTCCAAATTGACCAATGCACGGACTTCCTCACACACTCAGCTGATTTCTCCTCCCTGGCTGCAGGCTGATAACAGACAGTTGGGATTGCAGCGAAATTCTCTCTGCAGACCCATTCTCACAGCGTTTATCAACCTTTTTCTTACTCAATATCAAGCCACACTTATTGTTTTTACTTCGGCTGTGACTTTGTGTGTGCTCAGGGTGAGTTTCGCTGTGTATCGCTAAACAAGGATTCTTAGCGCAATTCACAACGTCCCGACTGGTCCCGACCAATCGGAGCACACTGGGCTCACAGGGAGGGGGGGCAAGAGCTGCAACGAGCCGTTTAGTGGAGAGAGTGAATACACATACAGGGAGGGGGGGCAAGAGCTGCAACGAGCCGTTTAGTGGAGAGAGTGAATACACATACTTTACAGAGATGCTGTATGCGAAACCAATGTGAGTTTGGAAAATTGCACAGTATCTATTCTAGTAGACCTCAACAATTTAATTATGATCAGTGGAAACGGCCATGACATGTGACCTTTAAGACACACTTAAAGGCTGAAACATGTAGCTTTTTGTTTCAGATGGCACTTCTTTCCATCTTTTTTTTTTTTAAATGTTGGCAATGCTTAGGAAAAAGTTCTTAAAGAGCTGCTTTAATGTTTAAAAAACTTTTCCTTTTTTTATTTATTTTAGCCTTTGCAGACCATTTACATGCACAAAAACCTATAGAACACACTACAGTAGAGGGAACACCACAAAAAGCAGAGCAGGGCGTCTTTAATGCAGGTGGGTACGTTCAGGTTACTTGGAAGTGTCACGATAAACTGAGGTTAAATGTCAGAAAGGTGACACTGCACACGCTCTCTCCACGCTGGGATAGAAAAATATAAGTTGGGGGTAGGATGGAAACTTTTCCTCCTCTGCACTTGTTTCCTCCCTCCCTGAGTGTGTGTGAGAAAAGCCAATAGGCAGCTCTGCCCTCCATGTTGATAGTGCACTGCTCTGTCTTGGAATGCCCACACTGCTGATAGCAGCTACTATTTATGGCCCCAGTGTGTGTGAACAGGGAAACACACACAAAAGAGCTCATAGTTTCACTGTGAGCTCATCCACATGTTCTCCTGACAGGCTCACATGAACTATGGAAATAATTCTATCATTCGTTGTCCTATCATTATCATCCTGTGTGTGTGTGTGTGTGTGTGTGTGTGTGTGTGTGTGTGTGTGTGTGTGTGTGTGTGTGTGTGTGTGTGTGTGTGTGTGTGTGTGTGTGTGTGTGTGTGTGTGTGTGTGTGTGTGTGTGTGTGTGTGTGTGTGTGTGTGTGTGTGTGTGTGTGTGTGTGTGTGTGTGTGTGTGTGTGTGTGTGTGTGTGTGTGTGTGTGTGTGTGTGTGTGTGTGTGTGTGTGTAAACCACATACTCCTCCTCTCAGAGTGTGTGTTTGAGCAGACGTGTTGTTCACAGGGCTGTAATGTCGAGGTCGGGTGCCACATTTCTTTTCTGTGGCACATGACAACCAAAGAGGTGTGTGTGTGTGTGTGTGTGTGTGTGTGTGTGTGTGTGTGTGTGTGTGTGTGTGTGTGTGTGTGTGTGTGTGTGTGTGTGTGTGTGTGTGTGTGTGTGTGTGTGTGTGTGTGTGTGTGTGTGTGTGTGTGTGTGTGTGTGTGTGTGTGTGTGTGTGTGTGTGTGTGTGTGTGTGTGTGTGTGTGTGTGTGTGTGTGTGTGTGTGTGTGTGTTAATTGCAGCTCGTTAGGAACCCCAGAGAGCGCAGCCTCAGGGTCATTAACTTCTGTTTCCGGCTCGCCCGTCTCCCTTCCCCCCCTTCTCTTCACCTTTACCGGACTTTCTTTCTTTTAACCTCTATCCCTCCCCTTAACCCCACCCAAACCCCCACCCCCTCCAATCATTCTATCAAATCTCCAAAATCACCCTTTCCTGCATTGTGGAGAAATGTATTGATTTTAAACTCATTTCTCAAAGCTCTTTCTTTTTCTGCTTTCACCTTAACTTGTTGCTTCTCTCTTTTGACTCCCTCCTCTCACTCCCCTCCGAGTTCTCCCTCATGTACTCCCTCCACTCTCCTCTGTGACTTCCTGTCCATCCTGGCTGGAACAAGGAGCCCTAACAGCAGCACCTGAATCAGCCCTGTGTTTTATCACAGTGACTGAATGTCACGTGCACTTATGTTCACACGCAAGCCGTCAGTGCTCATGTTTCCATAGGGTGCTTATGATCTCTGAGAGGACAATGAACAGGAGGGATTTCAACTCTTTGCTTTTTAACATGTTATGGATAAAAGAAAGAAACAAGTCCTTTCATTCGACTGTTTAAGTGAGGTGTACTCTTTGGTGGTTTTATTGAACAACCACACATTGTATCTTATTTTTGAAATACCTTGTTTTATTTTCCCATGTATAAAGCACCATTCTGATATTTTCCAAACGTTACCAATAGACAAAAGAGTGGTTATGTGTTCATTAAGAGATGGACACTGTGGGGCTCATCTCAGACAAACTGGAGACACATGTTCAGCCTATATTTGTTGACATGTTGACACATATTCCCCCAGTAAGAGCATGCCAAATGAGCTTTTACCTGTTCATATTTGCAACATACCCATGGAGGTGCAGACAACTATTAGTGTATTACTTTTAGATCTTAAAAAATATAATGTATGTATAATGTCTTGATTTATCTATGGTAGACTTCATATAATGCTGTCCTTGGAAAATCACACTAACTGTAACAAAGTACGTGTATCATGTCTGTTTATGTCTGATATGACTCGTATAAAGAGCATGAAGCAAATGTAGCAATAAGGCATTAAGAGTTTTGAAGGAGTGTGATATCCTCCATGCGCTGTCACACCTGCTGCTGTTCCTGTTCCTGCTGCTGCTGTTCCTGTTCCTGCTGCTGCTGCTGCTGCTGCTGCTGTTCCTGCTGCTGCTGCTGCTGCTGCTGTTCCTGTTCCTGCTGCTGCTGCTGCTGCTGCTGCTGCTGCTGTTCCTGTTCCTGCTGCTGCTGCTGCTGCTGCTGCTGCTGCTGTTCCTGCTGCTGCTGCTGCTGTTCCTGCTGCTGCTGCTGCTGCTGCTGTTCCTGTTCCTGCTGCTGCTGCTGCTGCTGCTGCTGTTCCTGCTGCTGCTGCTGTTCCTCCTGCTGCTGCTGCTGCTGCTGCTGCTGCTGCTGTTCCTGTTCCTGCTGCTGCTGCTGCTGCTGCTGCTGCTGCTGTTCCTGCTGTTCCTGCTGCTGCTGCTGCTGTTCCTCCTGCTGCTGCTGCTGCTGCTGCTGCTGCTGTTCCTGCTGCTGTTCCTGTTCCTGCTGCTGTTCCTGCTGCTGTTCCTGTTGCTGTTCCTGCTGCTGCTGCTGCTGCTGTTCCTGCTGCTGTTCCTGCTCCTGCTGCTGCTGCTGTTCCTGCTGCTGCTGCTGTTCCTGCAGCTGCTGCTGCTGCCGCTGCCGCCGCCGCGTATTTTCCGTTCCTGTAGTCTTATATCGGTTTCTGTGCCTGTAAATGGTCTGCAAAGATTAAAATCCCTGTGTTCCCTCCAGAGGGAATTAGTTTACTTCTGGAACATAGTAACACTCCTGCTTCTATTGGCTAGCGCAACACATTTGACCAATCACAACAGAACCGGCGAGCTGAAAAATCAGAGCAGACTGAGCTTTTTGAACATTAAAGCAAGGAGACATGTAACAGTAGAGGCACGTAATATAATATGAACCTGATAGGGCCCCTTTCAGCAAAACCAGCAAATTACATGGAAATAGAAACAGTTGTCCTGGAAATTGTTATTAGATGAGGTGTAAAATAGTAATAAAATGAAACTATTGAGCACAGAATTAAGATGAGTTTATAAAAACACTTTACATGTGAACAGCTTTTACTGTAGATAGAAATGGATGATCCCATGTTGTAGAGCATGCTCTTGGCATCCTATATGGTATATTGGATGTTGGAATTTGATGCAGGCAACTTGGTGATATGGACTTTAAAAGTATAGTTTCGGATTGGTGGACTTCAGGAATAATAACGTTACTCGCGATCTCAATAGAAGGGTCAAATACATGCATTTCCCAGCCAACACGGGAGCCTTGACATCTACAGTGAAACTTCTTATGCAAGTTTATCCTCAAATGTAAGTAGCTGTGTTTAACTGTGGTAAACTTGAGTTTATCAACGTTAGTTAGTAAGCAGTGCAATCTTGCTAACTAGCTAGCAGTTTGAGTTTGTTTTGAATTTGGATTTGTTAATGATGGTTAGCAAGCACATGGAGTGCAATCTTGCTAGCCAACATTCAGTTTGCTAACTAACTAGCTTGCATTGCTAGTTAACTACCAAGACATTTTCACATTAGGCTGTGACATTACTTCTATACTAGTTGACATGAATAGTCTAGTCTTGATACATTTTGTAACATTCATTCTTATATCTACTTTTAGCTATTTTGTGATTTTTCGTTTTTTTCTTAAAAAAAAATTATACTAGTAAATAGGAACATTTGGGGTGAGACATTTTTGAAAATGCATTGCCTAGACTAATTCTATACATCTATACTGTTAAGCTAAGCTTACTAGTGGGGTTGCTGTACTGAGGAACCATAGGGGGAACTAGCCTTATGTTTTCCCTTTTAGGTTCATTAGTAAGACTCATAATCTCAAATGTGTGATGCATTACGGGAGTGAGTGACAATGACACGCGGCAGATTCAAGTCACATTGGAAAGATGACTCTCAATACAAGGACTGGATTGGAGAGGTACCAGGAGGAGATGTCCACAAGGCTTATTGCAAGTTTGCCGCAAGTCATTTGACATCAGCAATATGGGGGTCGCTTCCCTCAAGAGCCATTCAAAAGGACAAACCCACACCAAGTTAGCTGGACAGCTAAATAATGAAAGAAGAATGACAGATTTCTTGACTACAAAAACAGGAGAGGGAAGAAGCGGCCCAACAAGCCAGGATATCGAAAGTGACAGTCAGGTGCCCAGTACCAGCAGTGAACAGCCTACGGAAAAAGGCTCTGGAGCTCAGGGGAAAACTTTTTGTTCAAGCCAAGCTGTATTTGAAGCAGAGATTCGCTGGGTCATGAAGATGGTCAGGTCACACTTCACAAGCTTCAGGGGCCTATAGATCATCACTTAATATGGTACCTGGAAAATCAGGAGGTAGCATGGAAAAAATGTTCACGGCAAGCGCGGGAACCCTGAATTAACGTTTAATCAAATAATAGGTTATAACAAGACCTAATAACCAGAGATCATCATAATCTGTGGTTGAAACTCTTAGGGCAACCTTTAAGTTATTTTGTTGGACAATGTAATTTATATTAGCCTCAATGTCAAATTAATTGAGAGAGCAAAGAAATACAGATGCAAATATTCAGCATTATTACATGTTTTGCATGGTTTAACTATTGCAATTATACACTGCTACAATTACAATACAAGTTTCTAACTTATTCAAACTAAATCTGCTTGTCGATCAGTCTGAAGCATAGCACTGAGCTGCCATGTTAGATAGGCAGGTCAACTCACTGACCTCTAGTCTGTGTGATGCTGTTCTCCCCTTCCTCTCCCCGTGTACAGAGATGTGCCTCCTCTCTTTGAGAACAAGTGACAAGTCGTCTACGCAACAGCAATGTGGCTTCAGATTTTACACCAACTTTGTTTGACTTGTTCTTCTGAAGTGGTAAAAGTGTTAAAACATGAGAATAGCGACGAGCTTAAGCTGCCTTTGTCAGCTGTGGAACCTGGCCTTGAAATGCTCCTGTATGGCGTTTTACGTGCATATCCATAACACCCTGCCATTATTTCACACGTTTCTGCCGACATGCTGCTTTCCCTCTCTTCCTTTCCCTCCCTTATTTTCTCAGTCTCTCTTTCTTTTCCTCCCCCCAACCTCCCCCTGTCTGGAAGCTGCTGAGGAGCTGAATGGTCACAGCCAGGATGAAGTCATCTTGTCTTTATATCATTATATTCTCCTTTTACCTTTTTTAGTCACAGAAAACCCATATGGGTGGGGTGCAGACGCATAGATTGGCTGTCGAAGGGAGCGACACACATACACACCCTTTAACCCTGTGTGCCCACTCTGGCCCCTCCAGCCGGCCCCATCCTTTCCATCCCCGCTCCCTCACAGTTTCCATGACAGATCCACTTTAAATGGGCACAGTCACATTTCTGTGTGCTTCGTAAAGTTACGTTGACATTTGGTGGATAATCGTGAACTTTACGTCTTCTCAGGAAACAATCCTCACTTTTGTGGTGCAACCAGCCTCAGCTTTCATTTGGAAAATGTTTTTTATACTTTAGTGTAGTTAATAAAGGACAACAAGCGCCAACTGTGCTGCCATTACCAGTAATCTAAGAGAAGGAGAATGTATGATGTTCTCTATGTGTAATGTTTTTGTTTTTTTATATTTGTCTTTTTACAGTCACCAAATAGAACTCCCCACCTTGTTATGTACGGGCCGCTAGCAGGAGCCAGGGTTACGTGTTGTCACAGAGGGGCTTGTGCTCCGCCTGCTGATCCAGTTCATGGTGTTGCAGGTTTTTGCAACACACCTACACCTTTGATAAACATGGCGTAGCATGGAAACCCATCAGCAGCCACTAATTCCCAACAAGCGCCTTTTCAGCTACTTTTCCATTCAAGCTAATATATTCATGCAAGTGTATGTGTTTGTATTCCAGCATAAGAACGTACACATTGACGGACTGTTTGCCAAGGACAAACTTTCCACACCAGGGCACACACACTTTTCCCCACTGTGCGTGTGTGTATATGAGTGCAGGCTGAGTAAACCCCACAGTTGTTTCCAGGCCCAGGGTGAATAAAGGTGCCTTTTGTCAGGCCTGGGGCGGGTTGGGGCGACCGGGGAGGAGGCGGGGGGAGGTGTCCAGTCTGGAACAAGCATGAATGTTTCCTCAGTTCCCTCAGACATCGCACTTTCCTGCCTACTTTCACAGGAGCGCTAGAAGAGAGCAAGAGGAGGAGGAGGATCTCAGGGTGGAGTAGGGAGGGGTCCCGGGGTGGAGGGAGAGGTGGGGTGTGTTTGAGGAGGTGAGCGGGAAGCCGGGGGGCGGGGCTTGCATCCAGAAAGTGAGCTCATTGGAACAGCCTTGTTGTTTTATCCTCCTACCGAGCGTGTCGTTTTTGGAAGGCATACGAGCCGCCGGCGGACAGCTCCCTCAGTTGCCCCTGACCGCCTCAGCAGAGAGGAGCCCCCCCACCCTTCACACCTTCACACACACACACACACACACACACCAACCTGCCTCACTTACCCACAGGAATCATCCCTGGTGTTGTGACTTTGCGGAGTCAAGGCTTGACTTGATTGTCCAAATGTGGGAAAACTTTACTGAGTGAGTTTTTTTGATTTCTTATTTGTTCTTACTCGTCTGAACTCCGGTTCCTTCTCACGTTACTTTTTGGGTTGTTTTTCCTCCTCCTCGTGCGACTTTGAGAAACAGTGGACTGACGATGTACAGCTAGGACAAGCTTTGAGAGAAAGCAGCACGGAGCGAAGAGCAGTGGATGGAGACAGAAAGGTGTCCTAACCGGATTTGTTTTGTGTCTCTCTGTTTGTCCCTCAGCCGTCCGGTGCTCCGGTGGAGAACGACCCTCTGGGCGGGCTGCCTGCTGGATGGGGTAAGTCTGCCGAACACATGTCACCTTCTTTGAGACTCCTGACCTGTTACAGAAGGTTCACTGCTGTATTCAGACTGTACTCCTGCTGGACGTGTTGAAGTGTGTGCTCAGTCAGGATTCCTACCTTTTTTAAATAAAAAAATTAAATGCTGGCCAGTATCCTGTTGGGAATTTGAATTCCTCATGCCGGTAGTGAACAGTGAAGCGATGCCATCTATCATAGAAACCTAATGCTCTTCAAGCTGGCTTTGTGTCTCTGCACACAGCTGTGAGGAAGTGAGGCTTGGGAGTACTGGTTTCTCTTATCCACACACTCTGAGCACACATTTGATCACATCCACATCAGAAACAATTCTTTTTCTGTGGCTTTTATTATTGGCCTTATTTATCGTAGTCCCCAGTGTTCATCACGTTGTTGGGAAACTGGATGTAATGCCTATTGGTCCTTTTCAACACTCTGCTCATGTTATGCCACTTCGTCCCTATCCACTGCCTCTGCCCTCAAGTCACAGGGGACAGAGACTGTGTTGTTGATGGGTCTCTTCATCTTCCAACCTTTCCCCACATGAGTAATGTAATGGGGTCCATGTAGAACACACACACACACACACACACACACAATCATTCATTCATAAAGTTGGCAACACCCATCAGCACTTCCTCAGACTGCATGTTCACTCCGAGAGCCTCGCTCTCTGCCCATGATGCCTTCTCAACATGTCGCGGCACTTCCAGACCAAACCTCAATTATCTCTCTGGCTCAGACCGGCTCCTCTGGCGCTCTTTGCATCTGCGGTTGCTTCCCTCGCTTTCCTTTCAGGCTCAGATTCCAAAAGAGAAGAGGGAGAGATGGAGGAGAAGCAACATATGTAGTGGTGAATGAAAGAAAACAAAAAAAGGGGGATGGGGGTTCAAACTGGATAGTATAGTGGGGGTGGAGGAGTAAGTAAGAGTTGCAATGTGAGCACTACTGTTTCTGGGCCCTCCACACACTCCTGTTAGGGAGGGGGGGGGGGGGCACCGACTGCTCTCATGAGACCAGCGGCCTACCGCACACACACACACACACACACACTTACCCCGGTGAGGTATTTAAATCAAGTCTCGGCAAAATATCACACAGACCTGCAGGTTTTCTATCAGGGTGGTGAGATATGTTTTCTCTTAATCAGAAAAAGAAAGTGAGCAGAGCAGTTGCTGACAGAGGCGCTCAGGACGCTGATCTTTTAGATTCTCCCGAGTTCTTTGGCGATCCTCCAGCTGTTCCTCCTAAGATCACAAATCCCACTGCTCTAATTGTTCCCGCATGTTCTGTTTGTGTCCACAGAGAAGCGTCAGGACAATGGCAGAATTTACTTTGTCAACCACAACACACGGACCACACAGTGGGACGACCCCCGGACCCAAGGGTGAGCATAAGAAACATAACTAATGTGTGTGTGTCTGCATGTGTCTGCTTGTTAGAGGGTCCTACACCGGCAGAGGGTCCTTTACACCAAGAGCTACTTCTCACTTGGAGTGATTGAAGGAATTTGAGAACATCTCTGGAGCAGTCCATTCAAATAAAAACACAAGGACTTGAGCATGACAACGTTTATAATTAATGATGGACTGTTCAAAGCATTAAAAGAAAATTAGAAAGATTTGGAAACTTTTTAGGCTCTTATCCTACAATTTGATCATTTTCTGGCTTCACCCTCTACTTCCTTTACGTGTAAACGTGCCTGAGCTGAATGCTTCCCTCACCTCACTCGTTCTGATGGATCCTTTAACTTCTGGGTTAGCACATTTCCCACATCTTCTTCAGGGCATCTTCTTCTGTAGAAGTGTTTCTGTGAAAGCTGTTAGTGGCCTCTGTGTGCCTCTCATTGTTACATTCCACTGAGCAGTCTCTCACAAAGCCATGTGCTGCTGCTCTGAAGGGCTTCACAGTGTTCTTACCGTCTGTAGGCAGGGCCTGTTCAACGCATGGCAATACAAGTACTTTACAAACAGAACAAGTAACATGTCGTTCAACAGAAACTCATTGTAAACAGACAATTACATCAACAATCATCAAAGTCATTAAAAGGCGGGAAAAAATACTAATTCTAACCTGCTAAAAGATTTGATAAAAAGTAATACCTTTTTAATCTGGTAAAAAATATTAATATTATTTTTAATTTGCAGCCTGAATTTCTTCTAATTGGACGTATTTGTATATCTTCAGAACTGATTCATAAGTGTCACTGGGTATCTGGTTAGCTGTGAAATGTCATTCATTAGAGGCAAACACTGCAGCTAGGGTGGAACAGGAACTATCGGCCCACGCCCTTGAGTTTATAATAGGGTAACATTTAATATGGGTTAATCTCCAGAGTTCAGAAGCCGTCTGAATCAGTCACACCTCCCTCAGAGGAGACTATCTCCCCCCAGGTTGGAGGGGAGGGGTGTTAGTTTCATCCCCAGGACGGGGCCCTGTGGCTGGGACCGTGCTCACTGCCCTCTCCCTGTTGCAGGATGATCAAGGAGCACCCCCTGCCCCCGGGCTGGGAGATGAAGTACACCGCCGAGGGAGTCAGATATTTTGTGGACCACAACTCGCGCAACACCAGCTTTAAAGACCCCCGACCCGGGTTTGAGTCAGGGTAAATATTCTCTCAGCCCTACTTCCTCCTCCCAAAGCTGCTTTTTTCTAAATCAAATTATCCTTCAGTTCTTGAATCAATAAGAACTAATAAAAGAATGTTAGCCAGTTAGTTTTATAATTGCACAATGACTTGCCTTAGTCGGACATGACTGCAAAGCCAATGTGATCTAGAAACCTTGAAAAGGTCAAAGCTGTCTTAATCTAAACACATCATCTTTTGATTCGACCTGCCTTTCTATTCAGCCGTGTTTAATCCATTGCCTTTCATTTCTATTTTTCAATATTCATTTGAGCCAGACAGAATAAATGTAACCCTCACAGGTATTTTAACATGAAGTCATATGTTCAACATGTTCATGCTAGTAGCTCTCTCTCACACACACACACACACACACACACACCTCTTCCCCTCAGCCTGTGGATGTTTGCCTAGCTTGAAGAAGTCTCGAATCCCACCGCAAAGTCAGGAGAATGTGCAGATGTGCATCAACTGATCCACAGCAGTGTGTGTGTGTGTGTGTGTGTGTGTGTGTGTGTGTGTGTGTGTGTGTGTGTGTGTGTGTGTGTGTGTGTGTGTGTGTGTGTGTGTGTGTGTGTGTGTGTGTGTGTGTGTGTGTGTGTGTGTGTGTGTGTGTGTGTGTGTGTGTGTGTGTGTGTGTGTGTGTGTGTGTGTGTGTGTGTGTGTGTGTGTGTGTGTGTGTGTGTGTGTGTGTGTGTGTGTGTGTGTGTGTGTGTGTGTGTGTGTGTGTGTGTGTGGCACGGTGGTCATGAGGGCTCCTGAGTGTGTTCTGCTGCAGCAGTGTGTGTGCCGCTGCGGTCTCCATTTCCTCACCAGACCGGGAAGAGCCTGGCAGCTAGGCCAGAATAAACCAGACACATTGCAGGCCGCCGTCTTCTCTCCCCTCATTTCACTCTCTCTTCCCATCCTCCCATTATCTTTCTCTCCCTGCGTCTCGGCCTCGCTGCTGACTCAGCACATATCCTGTGTGTGTGTTGAGCTTATACTAACACAGCTGCAGGCCCAGACTCACTCTGTCTTGAGACTCAGACACAGAATAGGAGACAACAGTGAGAACAGAATAGGCCCTGACCAGCAACACGGGACACGAGGCCTTCTTAAAGGAGAGCGCCGTGTTTCTGATCATCAGGAACATGGCGTGTCTGAGTCCCTTTATCAACGCTGTCGCTTTGAATCATGAGTCCCTCAGGGGATTTGCTCCAGCAGTTTAGAATTGACCAAATACCTCTCTTCCTGTGTGTGTGTGTGTGTGTGTGTGTGTGTGTGTGTGTGTGTGTGTGTGTGTGTGTGTGTGTGTGTGTGTGTGTGTGTGTGTGTGTGTGTGTGTGTGTGTGTGTGTGTGTGTGTGTGTGTGTGTGTGCAGGTCACGGCAGGGCGGCTCACCAGGAGCTTATGACCGCAGCTTCAGGTGGAAGTACCACCAGTTCCGCTTCCTGTGCCATGTAAGTGTGGAATGGAGTCTGCAGCTCTCCTTTATCTCTGAGTTGTGTGTATCACTGCGGTTTAAATAAAAATAACATTTAAATTGTTTAAATGTTCTTTTTGAATTAAGAAAATGTTCACACTTAAATAGAGTGGTATCTAGCCATGAAGATAGTTGTGTCTGTATTTTCACCAGATTTAGTTATATCAATTTTAAGATGTGTTCCTCCCTTCCATAAAGTGGAAGTGAATGGAAGTCGTTGTGCATCCCTTTTTGAACCACTGTTATGAACACTTATTATAATACACAAAACACATTATACGTGGAGTTTTTATGGGTCCAAAAACATATCATGTTCCAGTGCTCTGTGTGCCATAACAAACCTCCATTCCCTCCAGTGTGCCGGCTGGAGGCAGAAACTCAGTGCTGGACAAGTAGAACTAAATGTGCCCGGCTCGATACCAGAGAGGGAAGAGGCAGCATCAGTGTGATGTGTATCTAATAGTATTGAGCTGCATATATTTACCATCTGCTATAGAAAAGCCAGTATGTGTGCTGAATATACCCGCTTGAAGTACTCGCCCCTGTTCAGTACAGTAAGGGTGTTGTTAGCAAAGATGTAATGGTAATATGTAATAAAGTTAAAGTTAGAGATGGGGGTTAAGTTAACCGGCAGCTGTTAATGTCTTACTGACTGAGAACTGTGTCTCTCTCCAGTCCAACGCCTTGCCCAGCCATGTGAAGATCTCAGTGTCCAGACAGACCCTGTTTGAGGACTCCTTTCAGCAGGTAGAGACCACCCAACACATTGAACGTGTTTAAAACGTGTTGTGTGTTTGTTCATGATAGATGTTGTTCTGTCACTAGATCATGAATGTGAAGCCATACGACCTTCGCCGCAGACTCTACATCATCATGAGAGGAGAGGAGGGGCTGGACTACGGGGGCATTGCCAGGTGAGAGCCACCTTCGTCCTCCCCCTGTGAACTGGTGTGAGGTGCTACAGCTTGTGATTGGACCCTTCTGTTTTGTTGTGATGGTGAGGGTGTCCCCCCCTGCTCTTTCATCACTCTTCGTCTCCGCCCCAGCTTCCTCCTACAGCTTCCTCCTACGCTGCATCTCACTTTCACACAGGAAACTATTAAAGATCTTAAGAGGCGTCGGCATTACGTGGTGTTGAGACGACACAACTCTTCGCCTGAATGGTGTCAGGCCTTTCTGTGTGTCGGATTAAATCCTCCACACTCTTGCAACATCTCTGTCCTCCTTCCTTCCTTCACCCACCCATCCCACATATCCCCCACCCCACTGTGCCAGGTGTACCTCCTCTCTGTGTATGTTGTTATTGTTTCTGTCGGTGGTCTTCCTCATTTTTGTCTGTTTGGTTTTGCATTGTGTCTCCAGTGTCACGTCAGTGGTTTTACCCTATGGTAGGTGACATCATGCTGTTCTACCACAGGGTAGAACCACGGACGGGATGTTGCGAGGTGTCTGCGTCGTCCGTCCGTCCGTCCGTCCATATCCCCCTCCCATAACCCCCAGGGGGAGGCCGGGCGTTGGGAGCGTGTGGTGCTGCAGCTGGTGGTGGTGCTGCAGCTGCTGGTGGTGGTGCTGCAGCTGGTGGTGGTGCTGCAGCTGGTGGTGGTGGTGCTGCAGCTGGTGATGGTGCTGCAGCTGGTGGTGGTGGTGCTGCAGCTGGTGGTGCTACTGCAGCTGGCTGTGGTGCTGCTGCAGCTGGCTGTGGTGCTGCAGCTGGTGGTGCTGCTGCAGCTGGTGGTGCTGCTGCAGCTGGTGGTGCTGCTGCAGCTGGCTGTGGTGCTGCAGCTGGCTGTGGTGCTGCAGCTGGTGGTGGTGCTGCAGCTGGCTGTGGTGCTGCTGCTGGCTGTGGTGCTTCAGCTGGCTGTGGTGCTGCTGCAGCTGGTGGTGGTGCTGCAGCTTCACTCTGTATAACATGCAGCAGTCCACTGTCTCATTGTGTCTGTATTTATCCTTCATGTTGTGTGTGTGTCTCGGAGTTAATGAGGATAGGATGTGTGCAAATGTGGTTTATATTCAAATAAATGCCACTATCCAAATAAATATACTTTCTTGATAGCTGGTCCAAACAAGACTAAAATAAAAAAACCTCTAGATTAGGAAACAGCTTTATACTACATTGAGTTATAATGCTACATGTTGCTTATTGTTTTCCCAAAGGGTTCCACGTTAGGATCCACTCTGTGTCCTGACTCCGAATGGAAGTAGTACCTTTTATACTCATAACTAAAGTCTGTATCCTATTCATTGACATCACATATGGTTTGTTCAAAGCAACCAAAGCTCAAGAACCAAATGTAATTCAGGATGTATTGTTACAGGATTTGGAATCTTTCTTGGGAAGTCACATGAAAAGCTTTATTGAATATGTATAAATGCTTAATATTGAATATGAAAATATAAAATAAAATAATTTGACAAATGAAGAACTATTTTAGATACGTGTTGACACTTTACCGGCACCAGCTCACCACATGAAACCATGGTTAATTTAAATACCATATTAAGTGATGGCAATGCTGAAAGAAATCTTGTGTGGTGTTCAAACCCGAGTGGACTTAGTGAACGAATGAGTTTAGTCCACTCCTCTGTAATATGATGTCACAGCAACCTGGTCATAATGAAGGAAAGTGTAAAGCTTTGGAAGCTGGTCATATCAAGGAGAAGCTGCCAGTCAGATCTCAGCAGCTACAATTATCTTTATTTATTTTTATTATAATTGCTTACAAATGTTTGGAGGAGTTGGAGTTACTGAGTTAGATTGTGAGTGAAGTTGTTTGTTATTATCTCTAAAATGTCTTTGTGGATTATGTTCTGTCTCCATCATCCGTTTGTCACATTTATTTCTGTTGTTGTTTCTTGTTCAACAAAAGCACTTTGAATTGGGTCTTCTTTTTTCCACCATCTCAGCTCATAGTGATGAAACTTTAATGCACAAATGAACTGTCACACTTCATCATTTAAAAGAACAGTCATCCAACAGTATGCCCTTATATATGATCAATGTGTGCATCACTTGCTGACATGCTGCCCTCCGAGGTCTCACCTGTCCCCTGGTGTCTCACCTGTCCCCTGGTGTCTCTGCAGGGAGTGGTTCTTCCTGCTGTCCCACGAGGTGCTGAACCCCATGTACTGTCTGTTTGAGTACGCCGGCAAGAACAACTACTGTCTGCAGATCAACCCCGCCTCCTCCATCAACCCCGACCACCTCACGTACTTCCGCTTCATCGGACGCTTCATCGCCATGGTGAGCTTCACTTGAGAAGACACTCCTGTCGTACCTGGGGTTGGATTTGCTTTCAGGGAAGTTAAGGTTCTGTAAAGCCGGACTGTTGCAGTGGCTCTGCAGTCGGGATGCAGCGCTCCCATACTGACTCAATAAGACGGGTCTATTCAATTCAGTTCTATGTTTAGGTCTCCACACAAAATAATGTTTATACAGAGTTGCAGGTAACCAGTTTATATTTTATTTAATAATAGAGAACAATTAGTTGGTTTACAGCTTCGTATTTACTTATTTCTTGTGAAGAACAGAAAACACATGTATGTATGTACTGTGTGTACTATCATGTCTCCTTCTCTTTCTGGGGTCAACTCCAGAGAGCTGTAGGTCCCAGACACAGCACCCCCACCCCCCCTTCCGCCTGCCACCCCACCCCTCACCCACACTATGACCTCACCGCCGCACCCAGCCCACACCCGCAGCAGCTGGCTATATTTAGTCCTAAAGTTCACTTTGCTGACGTCCCTTATAAAGATGCTTGGTCGACTACACAACCCTCTCACTGCCTCCTTTTTACCTTTCTACTTCCTGTGTGTGTGTGTGTGTGTGTGTGTGTGTGTGTGTGTGTGTGTGTGTGTGTGTGTGTGTGTGTGTGTGTGTGTGTGTGTGTGTGTGTGTGTGTGTGTGTGTGTGTGTGTGTGTGTGTGTGTGTGTGTGTGTGTGTGTGTGTGTGTGTGTGTGTGTGTGTGTGTGTGTGTGTGTGTGTGTGTGTGTGTGTGTGTGTGTGTGTGTGTGTGTGTGTGTGTGTGTGTGTGTGTGTGTGTGTGTGTGTGTGTGACTGGCTGTTAAAAACGTTTCAACACTGGAATGGGCACGAAAACAATCCCCAGTGAGTCGTCAGCACAGGCGGAGCAACTGAAACACTTTTATCATTTGTCAAGAACAAACCTGAGCCATATGTCACCGTACAGTAACACTATAGTATTACCCAAGTGGCCAAATACTCCCCCCACTCTCCCACTTCATTAGATCCAGGGACTCAAACCTGCCATGCATCTCCTCAGGCGCCCCAACACTGATGTGCTGCATCTCTTAATGAATGTTATGGGGCTGCTAATGTTCTCGTCCTCCCCAGGCTTTGTACCACGGGAAGTTCATCGACACCGGCTTCACGCTGCCTTTCTACAAGCGCATGCTGGACAAGAAGCCCACGCTCAAAGACCTGGAGTCCATAGACCCCGAGTTCTTTAACTCCATCATGTGGGTCAAGTAAGTCATGCAGGGGGCTCAGCTGTGATCTGAAAGTAGAAAGTGGAGGGAAATATTCAGGAAGAATATTTTTTTGTCCTCATTTATTTAATTTTTTAATAATTGAAACAAACAGCTGATCTCAGGTATGAAGGTCAATATAGAATCAGTCAATAAAATGTTGAAAAACTGAAATGACGCTTAATATTTACAAACAAATCGGCAGGATCACGTATATCAGTGTTTCTCAAACTTGTTCATACCAAGCACCACTTAACCAATAAAAAAACACTCGCGGACCACCTAACTCCACAAATATCCAAAAACACATCGTTTTTTACAAATCGCCTGAAAATTGTACAAACAAGTGGCCACATGTGTGATGAATGTACTTATCTGGGCTATATCATGCAATCGAAAGTGAAACTTAAGCTCGCTCCATTGCGGAGATATTCCCGCGAGAGTGCGAAAAACTTAAATAAATTTATTTATTTCAAATGTGAAATGTTACCAATATACTCACGGACCACTAGGGGGCGCTCACGAACCACCAGTGGTCCGCGGACCACACTTTGAGAAGCACTGACGTATATGATATAAACTCTTACCAAAGTATTTTTTCTTATCATTTGAAGAAATGATTTGGCTGCAGACATATGTATCAAATTAAGATACAGTTAAAACTAAAATACATTAAATAGTTAAATAATCCACAAATCAGAAAAATAAAACAGATTTGTTTTTAAAGTATAGGATAAAGCTTACAAATAACAAATACATCATTAATACTCATAGCTATATCCATAAAGCGACCACAGGGTCATTATTCACGACTGTGTTCTGTAACTTAACATTTTTCCCATTTATTATCCTTACATTTCGTTTACCAGATGTTTCCATGTATCATCTTATAACCAGTTCCTTGTAACTTGTTTAATAATTGCAGCTCTTATAAAGTAAGAAAGATACGTTTTATAAGATTTCTTATTTTTGATTCCATCTGGTGTTTTTTCAAGTAATAATAAAATAGGTTCTTATTTAGAGAAATGCTGAACAGTTTCTCAGAAGCTCCTCATAGCTTCACATGACGATGGTTTGCTTTCTGCTCACAGCATTCTCTCCAGCATGCTTAAGTCATTTAGAATGTGTGGCCACATCAGAATGTTCCATGTGTAAAGCATGTTTCTAAAGGTGCCTGGACCTGGAGAAGTGGACACGCCACAGGAAGCGTAGCAGCTGACTTCCTGCAGGAGGCAAACCCTGCTGTGAGTTGTCTCTGTTGTGTTTCCAGAAACAACCACCTGGAGGAGTGTGGGGTGGAGCTCTACTTTGCACAGGACATGGAGATCCTGGGGAAGGTGTCCACCCACCAGCTGAAAGACGACGGAGAGAACGAGCTGGTGACGGAGGAGAACAAGGAGGAGTACATCAGGTGGGTGCACAGAGGCAGCCGCACAGACCAGACATGCTAACCATCATCAGCTCAGCGTGAACACGAGTTTATCTTCCCCTCAGCCTGCTGACGGACTGGAGGTTCACCCGGGGGGTGGAGGAGCAGACCAAGGCCTTCCTGGACGGCTTCAATGAAGTGGTTCCTCTGGAGTGGCTGCGCTACTTCGACGAGAAGGAGCTGGAGGTGAGGAGGAGCAGCAGCAGCGTATGAACCTTTTAAAGTCAGAAGAGGATAGTGAATGAAAGGATTTAGAACACACTCAAATCTAAAGTAATTATTACTTAGTGGTTGATTTTCAGCATATTTCCTCTCATACTAAATACACTTAAATGAAAGATAATGGACTATTTATCTTCTGTATGTCATACAAACAGATGCAGTACATCTGATTATAAAAGTCTTTGGAACATAGCAAACATTGACACATGAATAAACTGAGTGAGGTAGAAATCGGAAAGGCTTCTAGAAAAAAGAACTCTACTTGGTTACGTATCAAGAGCTCGGGGTTATGTGACCGAAAAGCAGCATCGGCGTTAGTGATGGGGTGAGAGAGAAGAGGGAAACGCTATCATCCATTCTGTCCTGACTGTCCTGATGGAGTGGGGCAGCACTGAGTCAGCGGTGGACCTCTGGTAGGGGCAGTAGTGACTGTCCTGATGGAGTGGGGCGGCACTGAGTCAGCGGTGGACCTCTGGTAGGGGCAGTAGTGACTGTCCTGATGGAGTGGGGCAGCACTGAGTCAGCGGTGGACCTCTGGTAGGGGCAGTAGTGACTGTCCTGATGGAGTGGGGCAGCACTGAGTCAGCGGTGGACCTCTGGTAGGGGCAGTAGTGACTGTCCTGATGGAGTGGGGCAGCACTGAGTCAGCGGTGGACCTCTGGTAGGGGCAGTAGTGAAGTGTCCTGTTGTGTGTTGCAGCTGATGCTGTGTGGGATGCAGGAGATAGACATGGCCGACTGGCAGAAGAACACCATCTACAGACACTACACCAAGAACAGCAAGCAGATCCACTGGTTCTGGCAGGTACGGACACACACACACACACACACACTGTGTTGAATGGTGTGTGCAGTGATTGATGGAGGTGTGTCTCTGCAGGTGGTGAAAGAGATGGACAACGAGAAGAGAATCCGTCTGCTGCAGTTTGTGACGGGAACGTGCAGACTGCCTGTCGGAGGCTTCACTGAGCTCATAGGTACACACACACTCCCACTGCCCTCACGGTTAGGTCTGACATGTTGCGTATCCCAGCCTTCCCATTACTGAGTTTCATGAATGGCATCAACAGAACAACTGGAATGAATAGGAGGACGAAACGAGTATCTCTGTTCAAAAGAGAGGACTTGTAAAACATGTTGTGCTGATGAAGTTAGTACTATGGAAGTTCATTATATTAAAATGTAGTGTTTGAGCAGTTTTACTAGACCATAGGCAAATTCAACAACTTTAAATATTATTTAAATCCTGGCTTTTATATAATAATGTCCCTTATAAGAATGTATGGTATGCATTGGAACAAGTGAAATGGTTTTGTAAGGCCATTATAATAAAAAGAAATTCAAGCTTAAATTCATTTAAATCACTTTTGTCCTTCGTGCAGGAAGTAACGGTCCCCAGAAGTTCTGCATAGACAAGGTGGGGAAGGAGACTTGGCTTCCAAGAAGTCACACATGGTGAGTTTATCCTTTAGGAAATGTTCTTGAAGACAATAGGAAGACTCTGATACAATGGACGGGCAGCTTTAAGATGATCTCTGTTGTTTCCAAAGATGTGCTGTGAATTCCTTTTGTGAAGGAAGGTCCCATATTTACATTTCTTAAATACTCATTTAGGTCTGGGTGCTTTTTAAAGTCCTGTTAAAGTATCAGAGCGCTCCACCTACAGAGCGATGCACACGGTGTGCATTGAGAAACTGCCTTCAGCTGCCTCTTCATAACCAACACTGTTCAAAGACTACTGTTAGGCGTTTCAACTTGTTCTATAAAACACACAGAACCAATCACCTGAACATGAGCATAATATAAATGTTTAACTCTGTATCCAACAATTACAATGAATGTATAAGGAGTTAATTTCAGGATTAAAATAAAGATGATCAAATAAAAAGGGTCTATAAATTGTATAAAAACTGGTTTGATTTCATGAAAAAGTCCCTTAAATTCGGAAGTCTCTTAGCCCTCCTTCTGAATCAGGTCACTTAATGAGACGTCCACAGTGACGTGTAGGACAGAATAAGGGGAACCATTCATCTGAAGAACAGTATTTCACCGATATCACCGTGTATGGACATGAAGACTAAACCTCTGTCTGCTCCTCAGCTTCAACCGCCTGGACCTGCCGCCCTACAGGAGCCTGGAGCAGCTCCGCGAGAAGCTCCTGTTCGCCATCGAGGAGACGGAGGGCTTTGGACAGGAGTGACGCCGGAGACACACACATGTAAAGAAGGACAGTCCATTCAATGGGATCGTTGTTTTGTCATTAATATTATTACTTTGCATTTATTAATCACCTGTGTGTGTGTGTGTGTGTGTGTGTGTGTGTGTGTGTGTGTGTGTGTGTGTGTGTGTGTGTGTGTGTGTGTGTGTGTGTGTGTGTGTGTGTGTGTGTGTGTGTGTGTGTGTGTGTGTGTGTGTGTGTGTGTGTGTGTGTGTGTGTGGGTTTGACAGGAGGGCGCATACAGAGAGTTATATTTGACTGGACTCACCCATCACACTCACCTCTACTCACTGCTTAGAAACGCACCAACAACAGATTCAGAGACTCACTACAACACAACAGCTCCCGCTAATGCAGTATAACATATCTACCAGAGAGAATTACCTTTTTTAACATGTTAATGAGACGAGAGTGAGAGAAAGAGAGGCAGTGAATGCGTGCATGTGTGTGTCTGTACACGAGACAGAGCCGTTATCATGAACGAGTGCTGCTCTGGCCCAGAGGCTTCAGAGAAGAGTTGTGATTTCATTTCTATTTTTCTGTTGACTTGTGAGATTCAGCGTGTTCCCTCTGTACATAACTACAATAAATCAGATTTAAATCTTGAGCTGTGTTCATGCTTTCTTTGGAGAGACATGTTGTCATGGTAAGTGGGAGCTCTACACTCACTGCCACTTCATTAGTTACAGCTGGCTGGCACCGGGTTGGACCCCTTTTGTCTTCAGAACTGCCTTCATCCTTCGTGGCATCGACTCAACAAGGTGCTGGAAACATCGCTTAGAGATCGACAATTCTGCTGTTAAAATTGTAAACATTAAATAAAAAAAACATTAAATAAGATGAGAAAAAAATGAAGGATCTTTTTATTATTCATTAAATGCCATTAGGTAATTTCCTTCCAAAGTTGAGAGCGACACACAGAAATGGTTACGCGTGTCGTTCAAAACAGTTAAAGGTCCTAGAGAAAGGAAAGGACTGATAGTGGTTAGAAGTATTGAAGGAACTTAAACAAGTTCTCCCTGCATGTGGTCAGCAGCTCAACGCCACGCACCCCGTCCTGGAGAGCACAGAGAAGCTGCCTCTGACAGGGGGAGAGTGTACTAGGAACTGCATCTTCCGCCAGAGTCCACTTAGTTTGTCCGCAGAAGAAATGACGGCAGTTTGGAGCAAATTCAGTTTGTACTTTTGCGTACGAGATGTGAGACAGAGTGTGATCCAGCAGCACAAAGAGCCTCCGTGTTCTCAGCTGAGCTGCAGCCAGACAGCAAGGGGTGCTGCTGAGGCAATCCAGATCTGCTCTTGCTGCAGGTAACAAGCAGGCAATGTCTCTCTATTCCAACATTTTAAATGTGTGCATTTGTGCTCTTTACCATTCATCATCCAAAATGCATCTATTTTAGTATTGTACATTAAAAACCTCATTAATTATGCATATAGTAAATCAAATGATCTGTATTTATTTCACACAAGGAAGTACAATACAATAATGGTACAAGGTTTTCTATAATATTTTGCTCTTAAAATAATTACTACCGTAATTGTTTTTGCTTCCTATACTACATGGACACTACTACTGTTTTCTAGTAATACCCTGCTGATAGCTCCCTCATTAGTATGAATGCTGTTTACAGCATTCACACTATAATACTTCAAATATTTATTCTTCCCGCCAATACTTTGGCTCTCCATAACTTCAGCTTATTTTCAACTACAGAAACCATTCAAATATTAAACTATTCAGCCTGTTCAGGAATCGATGGGAAACCTTCAACGTTTTCAAAATGTTGCATACTTTTTGAAATATTCAGCTTTTTAAACTCTTTTTTACATTGAAGTCAATGGGAAGAGCCTTCAAATCAGCCAATACTTTAGCTCTCCATAACTTCAGCTTACTTTCAGCTACAGAAACCATTCAAATATTAAACTATTCAGCCTTTTCAGCAATTGATAAGAAACCTTCAACTTTTTCAAAAATATTTCATACTTTTTGAAATATTCAGCTTTTTAAACTATTTTTTTAACATTGAAGTCAATGGGAGATGCCTTCAAATCCTGTTTTCCTACACTTTGCGCCAAATGCATCTCCTTCCACATAATTTCAGCCAGACTCTTCATTCCAACTTTCAAATGACCACAAGACCTTCAGCTATTCAAACTTGACTTTTACTTTTGATATCTTTTAAACATTCTGAGATATTGAATTTAGTTTGGAGCTTGGTAGAGAGGCATTTTTCAGATTTTTACATTAGAGTGGATGGAGCAGCTCGTTAACTCTAGAGTGCTTTGATCTCAAAACAGAGTGCAGGACAGCTCAAAATTCTCCCCCAAAAATGTTTTAAACTTGCCATACTTCCCAAACCCTACACTCCTCAGACATATTTTTCATGGAAAACGTAGGAAAACCTCTCCTAGGTTGAAAAAAAGATAAAAAAATATTAAAGAAAATGCCTCTTGAGGGCATTAAGTGACAAAAACGTTCAACATTCCTCCATTGAAGCCCATTGTAATTTCAGGCAGATATTTCCTCATGGTAGCAGCCGCACACCTTTAGTTAAACTGCCAAAAAGGCCACATTATTAACCCAAAACTACACAAAAATTACACTTCAGATACTCAACTTCCTTGACATGCTTCACGTTTTGAAATTTCACAGATATCTGTTACGGTTCTTCCACAAAACGTTCACATGTAAGAGGTTCATCTCTCATTCAGAACAATGAAGCCTTTGAAGTCTAGGCACCTCGTTAGCTCAACTATAAACACCTGTGTAATGGAACACGATGATGTCATCACTCCAACTGACATGCAGCAGACTTCAACAGTCCAGCTGTGAAGACATCTCAGAGACACACACTCTCTCTCACACACACACACACACACACACACACACACACAGACCAACACGTTCTCACTCCCATCCCGTCACATATTGACGGACGGTCAGGGCCCCTCCCCGTCGCTATATTACGTACAGGGTACCCCTTTCCCGTCAGGCTTCTACGGGCAGGGCGTCCCATAGACCTTCATTGCGGACAGCGGACCCCTTGCCCGTCAGGCTTCTACGGGCAGGGCGTCCCATAGACCTTCATTGCGGACAGCGGCCCCCTTGACCGTCAGGCTTCTACGGGCAGGGCGTCCCATAGACCTTCATAGACCACGTGATCAACAACGATGGCCGACCTTCGTGTTATTCTCGGTGAAGGTTAATTTGGCCATTAAAATGCGTTTTGATGTCATTTTATGCGAGTAATGAGTTTTTATTTCTGATTATTTGTGCAGTACATGTACATGATGTTTAGTTTGCTAGTTATGACGAAGATTACTTCATGAATGTGTACACATTCATGGTTGCTAAGGTGGTTGCTATGGACGCTGCAACAGCTCCCAGGCCACGTGATCAACAACAATGGCCGACCTTCGTGTTATTCTCGGTGGAAAATGCCTATTTTAAGGTTCATTTAGCCATTAAAATGTGTTTTGATGTCATTTTATGCGAGTAATGAGTTTTTATTTCTGATTATTTGTGCAGTACATGTACATGATGTTTAATTTGCTAGTTATGACGAAGATTACTTCATGAATGCTAACGTTTTTTTGGTGGAAATGTGTTTTTTCACAGCAAAGTCACCCTCTGTACTTGGACTTATTGGGAGAATCTAAAGGCAAGAACATCCCAAATATTCATTTAGGTCTTTATTTTAGACCTTTAGTGTTGCCGTCTGTGAGGAAAATACATGGGGCTCAGAGCCTCGTATTTTTAAAATCTTTTTTTCCTTCTAATTTGTTATTCTTTTCAAAATAACACACTTTTATTTACTCACCAATAACACACAATTATCCTTGCTTTTATTTATTGGTTTAATTCCATAATCTCGGGCTTTTTTGGCGTTCGTCAGGAACTGAATTTCAAAATAAAAAGAACCGGAAACAGACGTAGGCCTATAAGGGACATTTCGAGCATCATTGCGATTGTCAACATTTTTGAGTTTAGGATGACCGAAAACACTACACTACCCATAATCCCCAGCTATCGTTTAGGACTACAGTCCCCGACTCTTCAAGGTCTGGGATTGGATGTTGGAGTGGCAGTGCGCCAAGGTTACGCAGAGCGTCAAACAGCTGTTTGAAATGGAACGAAACCACGCCAGACTATCCAACACTGGAATCGAACGCCCCCCCAGAACTACACATTACACGATTGTGTTTCACAAAATGTTCTATGGGACGTCTCTACTGAACGTTTTCGTTTTTCCCACAATTAGAAGTTGCTAGTATTAAACACATTGGTGTTATCAAATGTAAAACATATAATTAATAAATGGGTGAAAATCGCTGTCCATAATGCGCAGCATTAATATATACCCACATGACAGCTCATTGATACTTTGTAATTCTACTCCACTACAATTCAGAGGTTAACCTGGTATTTTTACTCCACTACACTTATTTGAGTTACTTTGCAGATTCTGATTAATGATGTGAAATATAACCCTTAAATCAGACTTTAGTTACACCTGAGTAAAATGAGATATTTGATAGTTGGTGCTTGAGAAGACTAAACATGTATCTGCAATTGACATTAATGGAAACGAGTAATAAAGTATATTAATTACTCGTTATTCTCTACTAATAGTTAATTAAAGACTGTATATTATGGCTATTTTGCACATCCCTGTCAAGATTTTAAAGGTGTATTGACATATCATATACACAACTACGGTGTAGTTATGCAATGAATGAAAAACTTGGGTCACAGGTCCCTCAACAGTGCATTACAAGACATCTATCAATATGTGTATACCTCCACCATTAAACTGTCATATTCTGCACATTTCTTATTCTATCTACATACATAAGAGTATAATCCATATGTATAATATCAGTTAAAATAAGTGCTTTAACATAGTTAACATTGCAGGAAAGCAAGACCTTAATCTGTTATTTAATGTTTAAATAAAGGTTAATCCGTTTTTCTGTTTTGCACCTCCTCCTATTAATATCTTTGTACATCCTGCACTAAACTGTTTTATTGAAGAGATCACTTATAGTATCTTCTTGATTTTTTATATTCTATATTTCTATCACAGACCTTCTACTTTCCCCCTATGAAAGTATATGTACTCTTAATATTTTTTTAATCAAATATAACACATAAAAACAATAATTCAATAACGTGCTTTAACCACTAGGCGGTGCACACAAGGTACACACAGACACTTGTATGTACAACATCTGAAGATGTGTAGTTTTATTCATGCTTTCACATAATTTTACAGCATATTGCTATACTATTTCAGACTCAGTATTTACATTCTTACATTCAAAATTCAATCCAATTCAAATCAGTAATATCTTTAAAAACTACAAGTCCTTTTATATCAGCTGTGCACCGCTATGGTGTAAATATAACCTATCTATGAATTATATCAAATGTAAAAGTCAGCCGAATTAGTGTTGATACTGCAAGGAGACGTATTGTGAGAAGAGAAATTGAAGATGTTTGGTAATTGGTGATATATTTATGATCCACGCCAAGTATTCAGTTTCGGCGGCATTTCTTCAGTTTTTCCAAAGGTCTTCTCATCAGGGAGCTATAAATAAAGAACTACGGCAGATCTGTAATATGTAATGCAGCCGAACCGTGTATTACAATGCCGTTATGTGATGACTTTCAAAGAGAAAAGCAAGAGCACTCGGAATTAAGTATTATTTTATTCTTTTAAAATGTTTTCCGGATTTCATATAATATAAACACCAAATCCCAGCATGCATTGCGGCTAAAACATCCAATCAGCGTAGCTGAGAATCTTGGGTAATCGCTCGAAATGCTTACGTCTGTTTCCGGTTATTTTTATTTTGAAATTCAGTTCCTGACGAACACCAAAAAAGACCGAGATTATGGAATTAAACCAATAAATAAAAGCAAGGATAATTGTGTGTTATTGGTGAGTAAATAACAGTGTGTTATTTTGAAAAGAATAACAAATTAGAAGGAAAAAAAGATTCTAAAAATACGAGGCTCTGAGCCCCATGTATTTTCCTCACAGACGGCAAAACTAAAGGTCTAAAATAAAGACCTAAATGAATATTTGGGATGTTCTTGCCTTTAGATTCTCCCAATAAGTCCAAGTACAGAGGGTGACTTTGCTGTGAAAAAACACATTTCCACCAAAAAAACGTTAGCATTCATGAAGTAATCTTCGTCATAACTAGCAAATTAAACATCATGTACATGTACTGCACAAATAATCAGAAATAAAAACTCATTCCTCGCATAAAATGACATCAAAACGCATTTTAATGGCCAAATGAACCTTAAAATAGGGATTTTCCACCGAGAATAACACGAAGGTCGGCCATTGTTCTTCTTTCGTATAACGTTAGATGTCCAACTCGGTGTCGTGTAGCCATGCCCGCATCTCTGGTCCTAGGTCGAAGAGGCTGGCTTCCGAGGGTGGTCTATATAAGGGGCAGATGGTGATTATATGGACAGCGGTCTGCTCAGGGTCACCGCACTCGCATGCCGCACTGTCCGCCAAGCCCCACGTCTTCATCGAGGTTTTAAAGCGACCGACCCCAGTTCGCAGACGGTTCAGAGTGGTCCACTGCCGGCGCGGTAGGTCGTCTCCTCCAATGGTGCCATCTCCTGGGTCCCAGATGTAACGGTGGATTCGGGAGGGCCCGGCTGACTCCCACTCCTGCTTCCAAGCTGCTGCCAACCATGCATCTCTGGAGATATCCTCAGAGGTGGAGTTGAGCATCTCTTGAGCTGCTATGTTGTAGGGGTGGCGGGAATTGAGTCTGTTTGGAGGTGCTGGAGTTATTGTGGTGTGGTGCAGGATGTGCCAGTCATACTTTTGTGCCTTCCTGGCCAGGGCGAGGGTGGCAGCCTCCCGTCGGAGGCCGGCCGGTGCTATTCCCACGAGGACTGGCAAGAGGGACACAGGGGTAGGCTTTAAGCATCCAGTTATTATTCTGCCACGTCGACCTTTTTCGCATGAGGGCTTCTGCTCCAGACTGGGGCGCAGTATTCCGCTGCAGAGAAGACCAGGGCTTGAGTGGATATTCGCAGCGTCTTAGCGGAGGCTCCCCAGGTTGTTCCAGCGAGGCGGCGGATCAGCGCGACCCTGGATGTCACCTTGGCCTTGACTTCTTCCAGGTGTTTTTTAAAGGACAATGTCCGATCCAGACGCACTCCAAGATACTTCGGGGGTTGCTGGACCTCCAGACATTTGTTGTCAACGCGCACCTCAAGTTCCCTCCTGGCTTCTCTGGTGCTAAGGTGGTATGGTCGGCCATTGTTGTTGATCACGTGGTCTGGGAGCTGTTGCAGCGTCCATAGCAACCATGAATGTGTACACATTCATGAAGTAACCTTCGTCATAACTGGCAAACTAAACATCATGTACATGTACTGCACAAATAATCAGAAATAAAAACTCATTACTCGCATAAAATGACATCAAAACACATTTTAATGGCCAAATGAACCTTAAAATAGGCATTTTCCACCGAGAATAACACGAAGGTCGGCCATCGTTGTTGATCACGTGGTCTATGAAGGTCTATGGGACGCCCTGCCCGTAGAAGCCTGACGGGCAAGGGGTACCCTGTACGTAATATAGCGACGGGGAGGGGCCCTGACCGTCCGTCAATATGTGACGGGATGGGAGTGAGAACGTGTTGCACAGACACACACAAACACACTCTCTCTCTCTCTCTCTCTCTCTCTCTCTCTCTCGCCATAGTTTTTGAACAGGTGGCAAAATGGTCAGATATACAAGTCAATGCATTCTTATGGGACGCAGTGCTGCAGTTGGTTGTCTCTGATCTCTGGACACACACAGGTGTTATGAGTAGGTGCTCAGCACAGAAACAAACACTGACAAACACACCAGACTGTCTCAGCCTATTCTTTTCTGTCTGATGGAGACTTCATACTGACTTCAACAGGTTACACATATTTTATACATTATTGGTGACGTATGGTTTTAGTCGAAAAGTTTGCAGTTCAAATATTCTTCTGCTTTCCCAAGCCTTTTTACTTTATTTTCTCATCTTAATACAAATTCATTCACTACTACTTACATCTGATATTTAACTCCTTCAGCCTATTTTCAGCTACAGAACCCATTCAACTATTACATTATTCAGCTATCTCAGGACATCAAGGCTATACATGTTGTTGTTTATACCTTTTTTTTTAAACCTTTTCTTTGAAATATTAAGCTTTTTCTGCATTTTCAGCAAAATTCAGCCATAAATGTTCACAGTTTACAGCATTCGCACGCATTTTCTGCAGGAAATGCATTTTCTAGTTAGATGTTAGGGCTCCAATAGTGAAGGACATTTATTTTGAAATCATTCGCTGGCTCGGCCCGGAAGTGACCTCTGCGTTTTCTCGAGATGCCTTCAAGCAGCCGAGCTTAGTACAAATACTGTTAGATATTGTTCATGTGCGACCGTGACTTCTTAAATTACAATTCACTTAAACATACATTATAACACTAATGCCTGTGTGCCCCCCCTCACACGCCCCGCCCCGGGTTAACATGGTGGACCCGGATGAAATCGCCAAGTTGTGCTACGAGCGTTTCCAGCAGCTGCCCCGGAGAGGGAAGCCTGAGCCGGGCAGAGAGTGGACCCTGCTGGCCGCGGTGCTCAGAATCACCCGGAGGGCTAACTCTGACACAGGTTGGACAACATACAACTATATTTCATGTTCTCTTCATGTCAAGCCTGCTCTGTAACCGGAGAGAAACCAGCCTTTTCCTTCCAAACTTAACATCGACTTGAGTTTCGTCAATGCAACGCGAGAACGTGCCGTACTGCTGACGTCATGACGGCAGTACAGCCAGTCGGTACCATGACCTGCACTCAAAATATGTAAAGCTACTAAAGATATTAAATAAACACAATTTACGTTTGAATTGGAGTGAGGTAGAAGTACAAAGTAGCAAAAAATGTAAATACTCAAGTAAAGTAGAAGCACCTCAACATTGTGCTTTAGTGCAGTACTTGAGTACTTGAGTGACTTCCCACCTCTGATTACATTACATTGCATTTAGCTGACGCTTTTATCCAAAGCGACTTACAATAAGTACATTCGATCAACAAAATACAAACTTGAAGAAAACAGAATCATAAAGTACAACAGGCTTCATAGAGCAAAAACATTTCAAGTGCTACTCAACTGGCTTTAGATAAGCCAGTCCTTTATTAGTATATAAGTGCTTTGTTAATAGTTCTATCGTGGAGTCGAAAGAGATGAGTTTTCAGTCTGCACTGGAAGGTGTGTGAGCTTTCTGCTGTCCTGATGTCAATGGGAGCTCATTCCACCATCTTGGAGCCAGGATAGCAAACCCACGTGTTTCTGCTGATGGGAACTTGGGTCCCCCTCGTAGCGAGGGTGCAGCGAGCTGTTTGGCTGATGCAGAGCGTAGTGCACGTGCTGGGGTGTACGGTTTAACCATGTCCTGGATGTAGGAAGGGCCAGATCCATTCACAGCATGGTACGCAAGTACCAGTGTCTTGAAGTGGATTCTAGCAGTTACCGGAAGCCAGTGGAGGGAGCGGAGGAGCGGCGTGGTGTGGGAACATTCAGGAAGGTTGAAGACCAGACGAGCCGCTGCATTCTGGATGAGCTGCAGAGGTCGGATGGCACATGCAGGTAGACCAGCCAGGAGGGAGTTGCAGTAGTCTAGGCGTGAGATGACGAGAGCCTGGACCAGAACCTGCGTGGCTTTCTGGGTCAGCTGGGGACGCATCCTCCTGATGTTGTAAAGCGTGTATCTGCAGCAGCGGGTTGTAGCAGCGATGTTTGCAGTGAAGGACAGGTTGTTATCTAGGATCACACCCAGATTCCTTGCAGTCTGAGTCGGGGAAACAACAGAGGTGCCGATGTTGATGGTCAGGTCAAGAGTGGGACAATCTTTTCCCGGAAGGAAAAGCACTTCAGTTTTGTCAAGGTTGAGCTTGAGGTAGTGAGCAGACATCCACTGAGAGATGTCAGCTAGACAAGCAGAGATGCGTGCAACGACCTGGGTCTCTGAGCGGGGAAAGGACAGAATTAATTGGGTGTCGTCAGCGTAGCAGTGGTATGAAAAACCATGCGGGCTAATGACTGATCCGAGCGAGTTTGTGTACAAGGAGAAGAGGAGGGTTAGATGCAAAATGTACTTTGCATCTAATTATACTATTTATCCAAAGTGGCCATTTTCTGAATGATATATATTATATCATTGGTTTATAATAAGTGATGCATTAATGTCATTTTAAGTTGCAGCTGAAGGATGAGATAACATGAACAACTGTTTATACTGCTAGATATCTCCATCCAACAGTTCATCAAAGTGTATCAGTTCATTTACTCTTTATTTGTATTCATATTATAAACCTGCAAAAGTAACTAGTAACATATGTTGTGAAATAATTGTAGGGGAGTACAATATTTTTCCAAAATGTTTTGGGGTAGAAGTATAAATTAGCAGATAATGAAAGTAAATGTAATTACTTTCCATCACTTCCGAAGCATGTACGTAATGAATGTATCATTGTCCCTTTATATCCAGAACACACTGCACAGGAACACGACTGCATGAACAATATGTTTTGCCTATCATTTAGAGAACATATTTTAAAAAGGATATAAGAATGTGAAGCATGTGTACGCACTAAATATGTGATCAAAGTCTTTTTTCTCCAACAGTTGAGAAGGAGGTTGTTTCCCTGGGAACGGGGACCAAATGTATCGGACAGACAGCCATGAGTCCCTCTGGTATGTCCTCCTGTTGCTGTGACCTTTGTGTCCTTTGTATGTGTTTAGTAGGAACAGAGAGTTTATTTTGGCAGGACACATATGGGGGTTATTCCCTATCTTTATTCAAGAGCGTGGTCTTTAGATTTGAGAGCATACTTTATGTCATTCTTTCCCTCAAACCCTGTCCTCACACTCAAATAGTGCTGCTTGCACTCAGATCTGCTGCTGCTCAAACTGTAGCTTGCACTCAGACATATTGCTGCTTCAGATGTCCTGTTCCAGCTTCAAACCTTCTCCTCGCACTCAGGCTGTTTCTGTGCGCTCGTGAAATGTCTGCTCTCAGATCTATTTCGTATATGGCTTCGCCCTCTAAGGCTATCGCTATTGGGTAATCCCCCTGCGTCCCCGCGCAGCACTGAAAACTTGTAGTCCACGCCCACCCACAAGGTGGGCCCCACCCTCGGGCCTCCTTCCGGTATAAATAGGAAGGAGGCCCGGCAATCTGCTCCCTCTTTTCTTCAGCAAACCAGCACAGTTACTGAAGCACAGCAATTGAGAATCATCATGAGCAACAACTGCGTCCGCGATGGTCCCTCGTGTGGCTCTGGGTTCATAATGAGTTATGACCAGCAGAGATAAAAGCAGTATGCGAATCCTGCCTGGGGTCAGAGCACGCGTACGCGGCTCTAAACCAGCAGGTAGCGTGCACACACTGCGCTCCCCTCCCCTCGGGCGACAGGAAGCGGAGAGCGGACGCTCTTGCGGCCGCGGCCGAGGAGGACGATTGGCCCGTCCAGGCTTACGAGCCGCGGACGGGGCCTCGGGTCCCTGGGGCCGAGTGCCGGGCAGGAGTCTGAAGAAAAGCAACTCCTGCCCCGCCTCCCTCCACGGTTCACCGTTTCGGTTCTCCCCTCCCTCCTCTCCTCCGGACGGGGGAGACAGAGTCGGAGCAGGGTGCCAGCTTGGCGGCCGAACATGCTTTTCCCCTCTCCGTCACCACAGCGCGGCGGCGAATAACATCGCGCTGCTCTCCAACTTGGTGGTGACACTGGTAGAGCGGTCCACCACCGAGGCAGAGGAAATCAGCAAGGCGGCCAGCACGGCGCTCATTCTGTGCGCGTCCGTTGCTGTCTCCAAGGCGAGGATTTCCGCATGGGTGACACAGATCCAGCGCCACCTCTGGCGGAAGCAGGCGTCTGTTACGGAGACGGCCAGAAAAGTGCTACTGGACGCTCCAATCAGCTCAGACGGGCTGTTTGGACCCCCGTCACCCCAGAGACAGGGTCTCCCGGCGGCGAGTCAAAGAGGAGTGAGGCTCCCCCGCTCCTGGTCTGCTCCGGTCAGCCGGTAATTAAGCCAGCTGCCACTAATCTGTTGATTAAGTAGACAGCAGGGCCTGCTGTTTTTTTTGCCGGTTAATAAACTGCAGAGCTCGCGGCATTCCTCTGTCCGAGATACGCCTCCTACACACGGTCATGATAACCCATGAGCGCCGTTATAACGCCTCATGTGGACAGCACTGTGCACACCTCCACTCATCCCCTGAGCGTGTACACGCCTCAGGAAGACAGCCGGAGTGAAACGCAGCGTTTGGAGGCTTCCTCGCAGTCCTTTCGCCTCACAGGCAGCGGCGGCGAGGGCAATGGCGTGGCTCGTCACCATGACGACCATTACAGGCTGAGTACCCCCAGCGGCAGCGCCCGCAGCGCCCGCAGCGCCATGGCGTCAGCGCTCGCTGCAGAAGCCTGCTGGTTTTAACCTATCGGTTAATAACCTACAGAGCTCGCGGCATTCCTCTGTCCGAGATACGCCTCGTACACACGGTCATAATAAATCCACGAGCACCGTTATAACGCCTCGTGTGGACAGCACTGCACACACCTCCACTCATCCCCTGAGCGTGTACACGCCTCATGATGAGAGCCGGAGTGAGACGCAGCGTGTGGAGGCCCCAGTGCAGCCCTTTCGGTCCAAGCTCACCTTGGGTTGCCTCACGGGCAGCGCAGGAATGCATACTTCCACGTACCCATCATCCCGAAACACAGGAAATAGCATTTGGTTATTTCCTGGCTCCTCGCATTTTTTGTGTAGAGAAGGCTGGAGCCGCTACACAGAGGAGGGATGAGAGTGTGGTTTTCTCTGGACGACCTGCTATTTGCGGGCTCGCTCCAGGGAGGAAGTCGCTCTATAGACGGTACATCTCGTATTGCATCTGTCAAAGCCTGGGTTTCATAATGAATTGGAAGAAGAGCTGTCCTCTTCCCTCTCAGACAATCGTTTATCTGGGAGTGGAATTAAACTCAGCCAGCAGCAGAGCGCGGCTCTCGCGGCAGCGAGTGGAGGAACTGACAGCTCTCCTCCGGCGTGTCACAACCCACACAGCCCTCTCCGTGACGCTCTGCTCGGCGTTGGCGTCAGCTGGTCACGTGATGATCCCCCGGGGTCTCTTCCAACAGGGGGACACTCCAGAGGTGGTTCATTCGCTGCAGAAGCCGCTGTGTTAACCTATTGGTTTATAAACTGCAGAGCTCGCTGCATTCCTCTGTCCCAGATATGCCTCCTACACACGGTCATAATAAACCCACGAGCACCGTTATAACGCCTCGTGTGGACAGCATGCACACACCTCTCATCCTCTGGGCGTGTACGCGCCTCATGATGAGAGACTGAGTGAAATGCAGTGTGTGGAAACTCCCTCGCAGCCCTTTCGCGAGGGCGTGGCTCGTCACCATGATGACCATTACGGCACATCACAGAGAAGCCCCCCCCCCCCCCCCCAGCAGTTCCATGGGATACAAGAAACACTCCTGTCATGTCAGGAACAGTGTCTTGCGCGGTTTTTACCCCCGCTATTTTTCTAAATCTCGGAAAAGAACGGGGGAGTCGCCCCGTTGCTGTACAATCAAATATGTGTTGATTTGCACAGACAACAGGCCACGGCTATGGAAGCAGCCTACCTCAATCGCCAGGGAGGAGTACGATCTGCGCAGCGTCTGAACGCAGCCAGGCGGCTGCTGTTCTGGGCGCGCACACACGTTGCTCTCATCAGAGCAATGTATATTCCCGGCGAATTGACCCGAGGGGCTCGCAGAGCGCAGCAGCCGTTATGCGAGGAGTATGGAGACTCAGACCAGTGTCACGCACACTGGCGCCTCAGTGGGATTTGGCTTTGGTGTTAAGTGCACTAAAGCAAAGCCCCATTTCAACCTTTAGACCAGGTTCCCCTTAAACTGCGTTCAGCCAAAGTAGTACTGCTTGTGGCTCTATCAGAGAAAAGGGTGAGTGATTGTCTGCTCTCTCTGTGGCTCCGTCATGCCTCCGGATCCAAGGAGATGCAGTTCAGCTGTTTTACGCCCTAACCCGGCTTTTATGCCAAAGGTCATCACACGCTCTTTAGAGTCGAGAGTGATCACCTTGGATGGCTTCTTTCCGCCTCCTCACAGGTCGAGGAAGAAGCCGCGTCTCATCTCCTCTGTCCTGTGCGCGCTGTCCTGCTATGTGGCGCGCACGGCGGCCTGGCACCGTTCTCAGCGCCTGTTTGTGCACTATAGAGAGCGCTCGATCGGGCAGCCTCTGTCTGCACAACGGCTGTCACACTGGCTGTGTGAGGCTGTGTCGCAGGCATATGTCTCCTCTGGGGTGGATCCCCCGGAGAACATCAGTGCGCACTACACCAGAGGAATGTCCTCCTCCACGGCTTTGCACGGAGGAATGTCAGTGGAAGATATTTGCACAGCTGCATCTTGGTCTTCCCCCTGTTCATTGATTCATTTTTATTTGAGGGATGTCTCCCATTCCTCTCTGACACACCCTGTACGGAGTGTCCTGTCAGAGTGAGTGACGTCAGGGATCCAGCGGTGCGCCTCTCTCCTGCCTCTCGGCACGCAGAGAGCGGCCCTTTTCCCCTCTTATAGGAGGGATGTTCCTTTTTCCTCTGACACACTTTGTACGGAGTGTCTGGTCGGAGTGAGTGACGTCAGGGATCCAGCTGGGCGCTCTCCTGCCTGTCTGACACGCAGAGAGCGGCTGTTCCCCCTCTATGATCGCAGGATAAGGTGGGACCTTCGTCTCTACTTTCTCACAGCGGCCGGTATGTATTGTTCCCAGCCTTCGTCCTGTCAGGAAGATAGGCATGTTTTGCTATGTTCCAGGGACGGGGAGGTGCCATTACGCATGGCGCAACAGGCAGGGGGTGTTATTGAGCAGGTGTGTCTGTGCTTCTAGTGCCGGGCGGACCCAGTGGGGCGCAGACTACATCATGCTTCGCCCTTAACCCAATAGCGATAGCCTTAGAGGGCGAAGCCATATACGAAATAGACCTGAGGTTACAGCTTCTATGAGTAATGGTGCAGCCCTCTAAGTGCTGGGCCCCACTGGCTCCACGAATAGCTGAAGAAAAGTTATTTTGTATGGAAGCAGATTGCCGGGCCTCCTTCCTATTTATACCGGAAGGAGGCCCGAGGGTGGGGCCCACCTTGCGGGTGGGCGTGGACTACAAGTTTTCAGTGCTGCGCGGGGGGATTACCCAATAGCCTTAGAGGGCGAAGCCATTTACTCATAGAAGCTGGGGTCAGTGTAACCTCAGATTTCTTCTGTGCGCGCTCGGATCTTTTGGGCAACAACCCTGTCAAAATCCCTCAACCAATAGGAGGCCAGGTGTCATTGCGGGTGCGTTCACTTTACTTATTAGAGCGTCCCGTAAGGGCGGTTACTCTTTGGTTTATAAACTACCGCTCTCCACGGCTTTATAACATAGCATGTACTTCACTTGTTTAATTTACAACTTTTTTTGCGGGGGGGGAAGCACAGTTAGTATATATATACCAGCACCTTACATAATAGCTACGTTCCGTGGCGGACTGGTCTGGGACTAAAAATCAGCCCGGGAATAAAATTAAATAGTCCCTCCGTTGCCTTCTGCACAAAACATAGTGCGAGGTGGTTGCTATGCAACAACAATAACAGCAAGCGAACATATTAGACAGACAGCATGGTGCTTTTTTTTTTCTGGAGATAGGCACTTCTCAATCTACTCCTCCATCGTAAGGCCCCCCCGGAGGTCGAAGTTAACCTTAAATGTTTCCATCTTAAGCTTGTTTGTTAGTTAGTTTCGTAACGGACGTAATGTAACAGTTGTACGGTTGTAGCTTTTCTCAGACGCGGGATACTGACTTGTGAAAAGTAACTACAATTATACCCGGGATATACGCTCATTATATCACGGCTAAGAAACATCAGATTGCTTGATTTGACTTGTCCGTTTTATAAATATATAACTGTGTTTACCCCCCCCCCCCTCCCCCCCAAACATTTTTGTAAATTAAACAAGTGAAGTACATAAAGCCGTGGAGGGCGGTAGTTTATAGACCATAAGTAAAGCGAACGCACCCGCAAGGACAACAGGCCTCTTATTGGTTGAGGGATTTTGACAGGGTTGTTGCTCAAAAGCTCCGAGCGCGCACAGAAGAAATCTGAGAGCAGACATTTCACGAGCGCACAGAAACAGCCTGAGTGCGAGGAGAAGGTTTGAAGCTGGAACAGGACATCTGAAGCAGCAATATGTCTGAGTGCAAGCTACAGTTTGAGCAGCAGCAGATCTGAGTGCAAGCAGCACTATTTGAGTGTGAGGACAGGGTTTGAGGGAAAGAATGACATAAAGTATGCTCTCAAATCTAAAGACCACGCTCTCGAATAAAGATAGGGAATAACCCCCATAGACAAACCATAAAGTTGTCACCACAGGATATGTTCTTCATACTTCTTTTTACATTACCCTGTTGCAGTCCAAAGTGAGGATTGATTACAATCATCACTGAAATCTTGCATGTATGTGTCCTTAGAATAAAACAAATACATTCATGTGGGACATTCCTTACAGCATGATGAACAATGAAAACAATGTTTTATCGATTCTTTCATTTGAGTTGTCCTTGATGCTGTCTTTTATGTAGGTGACATACTCAATGACAGCCATGCAGAGGTCATCGCAAGAAGGGGGTGCGTCAGGTGTGTATGTGCTGCACATGTTCCTCGTGCGTCATGCTGATGCGTACAAACAAACGAGTGTGTGTGCGTGTGTGCGTGTGTGCGTGTGTGTGTGTGTGTGTGTGTGTGTGTGTGTGTGTGTGTGTGTGTGTGTGTGTGTGTGTGTGTGTGTGTGTGTGTGTGTGTGTGTGGTGTGTGTGTGTGTGTGTGTGTGTGTGTGTGTGTGTGTGTGTGTGTGTGTGTGGTGTGTGTGTGTGTGTGTGTGTGTGTGTGTGTGTGTGTGTGTGTGTGTGTGTGTGTGTGTGTGTGTGTGTGTGTGTGTGTGTGTGTGTGTGTGTGTGTGTGTGTGTGTAGGTACCTGATCCAGGAGCTGTACAGGGCCGTGAGTGGGGGGGGGCAGCGCTGTGTTCTGTCAGGCGGAGGAGCAGGGGAAGTGGAGGCTTCATCCTGGAGTGTCCTTCCTCTTCTTCACCAGTCACACTCCCTGTGAGTCCTGCTCGCTCCATGTGGAGGAATTGAACCTCAGCAGCTGAGAGGAGAGGAGAGGAGATGAGAGGAGAGGAGAGGAGATGAGAGGAGATGAGATGAGAGGAGATGAGATGAGAGGAGAGGAGATGAGAGGAGATGAGATGAGAGGAGAGGAGATGAGAGAG